>NC_056733.1:788176784-788236784 GCF_019279795.1 Protopterus annectens | reverse complement strand
AAGGGCGGGCCAGGAATATGCCCTCATGAAAACTCTCGTAAGCTGAAGCAAAGCTAATGTCACATGATTCCCCTCCAATATGAAGAGAGGAAACATCAACTTACTGAATCTTAATGATAAAGTAACTGTGCCCCCCCCACCCCAAACACCGAAAATGGAAGCCAGAAAATGAAAGACTGCAGAAATAGGAGCTGGAAAGGGACTCAGATTCCTTTGGGAGGCCAAGACTGAAAATTTTTCACATGTACTTTTATAAATTCTCCAGGTACTTGGTCTTTAGGAAGAGCCTGGATTAAACCATCATCAGAAGTGGAGAAATAGATTAGTTGTGTAAAATCTTACCGTAACCATAGATGTCCTTTTCCATGTTGCAGTATTCGTAACATGAGGGATTCTCTGCCTAGGCAACCCAAATGTCCAGCCAGTATAAAAAAGGCCTTTACAACTGCAAGGTACGTGGGACATTGCAAGAAGGCAGCAGGAAGCATAAGCCATAAAAGTGATGTCTGCAAGTATCCTCAGAACTGAATTTCCCCATCAGAACACTAGTCCAAGGATAAAAAGGAGAGGCAAACTCTCATCCAGAGAAATATAAAGAACAAGGAGGTAGGAGGGTGGGCTAGAATATCGCAACATGAAAGAGGACATCTATGGTTATGGTAAGATTTTACAAAACTATTCTATACCCTTCAATTCCCATAATGCAGTATTCATAACTTGAGGGAGTACCAAAGCTCATGAAAGGGAAATGAAAGATGCAACAGAGGAACTCTCCACAAAACCGTGGAGTATTGCCTCGGTAAACCCTGCTCTGGAGATGCCATCCAGCTTGCAACTTTTGGTAAAGGTGTGGACAGAAGACCATGTAGCTGCCTGCAAGATGAAAGCAGTCTCCAACCCCTTGGAAAAAGGCTTCAAATGAAGCAACAGCCCTAATGGAATGAGCTTTCAGAGGACGAAAGTTTTACCATGGAAAACATAGCAGAAAGAAATGCTCTCTGCTTTCCTAAAGGACTTTGTTTTATCCAGGTAAAATCTGAGTTCTCTATGCACATCCAAAGTATGCAATACCCTTTTCACTGGAACTTTGAGGTGACGGAAAGAAGGTAGGTAAATTAAAAACACTGGTTAAGGGACAAATCATTAACCACCTTGGACATGAGAGGGGTTAGTACACAGAGACCCCATATATTTGTGGAAAATGGGAAAAGGTCAAGATACCATTAAAGCTTGGAGTTCAGAGAATCTCCTAGCAGAAGTGATGGCCACCAAGCAGCATAGCCTTCCAAGTCCAATGCTTTAAGGAAGCTTTGACAGTGAGTTTTTCCAGTACAAAATTAAAATCGCAGGGTGGAGGAACAAGTTTGCCTGAGAGGTCCGATGTGAAGTACGCCATTATGAAAAAGCTTAACCTCTAGCCTGGAGGCTAAGAGAGGTGGATAGAGGCAGACATAAGGAAATGGCAGATAAGTGGTCTTTTACAGAAGAATAACCCAATCTGGTCTTAAGCAGCTCACACAAGATGAAACTAAAGGGATATCCACTGCAAATGGATCTAGCCATTTATTTAGACACCAGATAAAGAAACGCTTCCACTTGGACCTCCTAGTAATAGGTTTCCTGGCCTCCTGCAGGACTAGAAGCATGTCCTCAGAGAAAATATGTCTGAAAGGAATCAGAAGCCTATCACCCAAATAGTTAGATTCAAGGTTAAGTGTGGGTGAATGAGTGATCCCTTGTGTTGTGTGAGGAGGTCCACCCTGTGAGGTAACTTGTGATGACTGCCCTTGGCTAAATGCAGAACAAACTAGTACCCTCTTGGCCAAAAGGGGGTCACCAACAAGATTTCTGGATTGTTATGCTAAATCTTCAGCAGAACCTTCTGAATAAGTAAGGAGGAGGAATGCGTAAAGAAACATCTATCTTTCAAGATATTGAAAGGTCATCCACCTTCCATATCAGAGGACCTGGGACTCTGGCAAAAAATTGTGGAAGTTGTCTATTCCGAGGGGAGGTAAAAAGATCTACCCCACCAGTGGAAAATGTCCAAAAACACATCCCTGTGGAGCATCCATTCGTTGGACCAACTCATGGACCTGCTTAGTGTCTCTGCCAGAATATTTTGAGCTGAAAGAATGTCAACTGCTTATAAAGTGACACTTGATTGGGAAGTGATCTCCCGAGCCGAGCCAACCTGCAAAGCAGATAAGACTTCAGTCCTCCTGTTTGTTGTTGGACAGGCACAATAAAAGCAATGCACAGTATTATAACGGATAAGGATTTATCATGCACCATCACAAAAATAAGAAGTTATGTACTCACCATAACGTTCCATGCGAGTTGCTCATCTTGCCTTCATTCTTTACTGATGGGTTCGGAGCCGATCGATCAGCTCCAGTACAGCTGTATTCAAAATTCGAGGTCTTCCAGTAGCTCAAAGCCAAGCCGCTATCTCATGATGCACTGTGAACCTCAGATCTTGTTTGCTGCGTGTACTATAACCATGTAAATGAGCTATCCTCCTATGGAAAGGAAGAAGAAATTGCGCAACCAGGATGAGACCAACATCTAGGTAAACTATCACCCAGGAGAGGGAAGGAGGGAGGGACGTAAGAATGAAGGCGAGATGAACTCACATGGAAAGTTATGGTGAGTACATAATGTGAAGTTGTTCAATCTCACCGTTCATTCTTTACTCATAGGGTAGTGTCCCTAGCACCATCAATCTTGGATGGCTCACGGGAGTACATTCTTCAGAACCGTAGACTCAAAAGAAGCCCTGTCCCTGGAGGCCTCCAACTTTGTAATGCATGATAAAAGTATGAGGTTTAGACCAAGTGGCTGCTGCACAAATGTTATCAAGGGGCAATTTGGCTTGGAACACAGAAAATGTTGAAACTGCTCTGGTTGAGTGAGCTTTAATCTTGTGTTGCAAAGGCATATTAGCAGCTGAGTAGACAAAGTTGATACAATCAGTCAACCATTTAGACAGAGTTGTTTTAGCCACTGGTCTGCCTTTTCTGGCTTCAGAGAATGAAACAAAGACATGGTCTGATTTCCTGATATCTTTTGTTCTATCCAAATAAAATCTGAGCTGTCTGAACATCACGTTTGTGCAGCATATACTCCAACTTATTGGAATGATTAGGGAAGAAAACTGGTAACTCAATGACTTGGCTGATATTAGTTTCTGAACAAACTTTGGGCAAAAGAGGGATTTGTCCTAAAAGATGCTGTCAGTATGAAAAATCAAATAAGAAGGGCTGATAGACAAAGCTTGAAGTTATGACACACTGTGGGCAGAAGTAATAGCTACCAGAAAAATAGTTTTCCACGACAAATATTTGAGGTCGCAAGATGATGCTGGTTCAAACAGGGGAAGGATTATACGAGAAAGCATAAAATTTAGATTCCATGGAGAATAGGGAGTTTTCACAGGAGGTCTCATATAAAATGTTCCCTTGAGAAAGGCCTTGGATAACTTGTCGGACATGATATTTAGCCCATAAATCCAGAGATGAAAGTTAGATATAGCATTCAACTGAACACGAACTGTTGCGACTGCCGCTCCTTTATTAAAAATCATAGTCAAGAACTCTAGTATGGATGTCAAGTGGGCTTGGTAAGGATCAATGCTCTGCTTAGAGGCCCATATGGAAAATCTCTTCCACTTACTAAGATATAATCTTCTAGTGGACGGCTTATAAGACATAAGGATCTGTTTTGTCTCATTGGAGAAGTTATGAAGCCTGGCTATGAGGGGAATTGGAGCAGCCAAGCTGTCAAGCTTCAATGACTGCAGAGAAGGCTGAAGGTCGCCCGACGCATGTGTCAAGGTCTGGAACTGGGTCCGGAATCCAGGGATCCTCCAAGAGATAATGCTGAAGGAATGGGAACCAAATCTGCAGAAGCCAATGAGGGGCTATATGAATGATGGTCCTTCCCAGGTATTTTGCTTTCTGTAGAACTTTGGGTATCAATAGGATTGGTGGAAATGTATAGCGGATACCCGGGGGCCAATCCTGTACGAGTGCATCCCTCGGGGCTTCTCCTTGAGGACAAATCAGGGCAAAGTAGCTTCTGCATTTCGTGTTGATGTGGCTGGCAAAAAGGTTGCAGCAAGGCTGGCCCCAATTTGCAAAATATCATTGTCTGCATTCTCTGAGGGACCACTTGTGTGGTAACAAGATTGCCCTACTCAGTTTGTCTGCTATCACGTTGGATCTCCCCACGATATGTGTTGACAATAGAAAGCGCTGGGAAGAAACAGCCCACTGCCAAACTCTGAGGGCTTCTTGTCAAAGGGGGTAAGATCTGGTTCCCCCTTGCCTGTTCAAGTACCAGGCTACAGACATATTGTCTGTCTGAATTACAATCGTTCCTAAGGGAAGTGTGTCCTGGAAGTACGGCAACTTCCCTGAAAATGCCACCCCCCCTCCACCCTATTAGGGAAGCGTCCATGGTCACAGTGGCTACTAGAGGGGGTAAAACAAACGGGCGTCCTATGGTGATGTCAACACCGCTGGTGATCTTTCTTGCAAGAGCTCAATCAAAATAGTGTGGTCCATGGGAAGTTCCTGGTAAGACCATTGAGTGAACAGCTATTAAAGAATCCGCATATGCATTCTTGCTAGGATTGCTGCAGCCATCAAACCCAATACTTTCAGAACATCTGAAGCTGGTGCTCTGTCTTTCGATACCAATGTGCTGACGAAGAAGGAAGACTCTTGACTGGTAGCCTTAGAGTGCTGGTTGAGGTGTCTAGCTCTGCCCCGATAAAAACGATATGCTGCTATGGCGACAAGGCAGACTTTTCTGAGTTGACTAATGCCTAAATGATTGCAGAGTGACAGAATGTACTTCCTTGCCTGAATCAGTTGATGCCTGGTGGTGGCGTTAAGGAGCCAATTGTCTAGGTACAGAAACACCTGGAATCCTAAACGCCTCAGGTGAGCCGTGACCACTGCCATGCATTTGAACATTCTGGGGGCTGGAGTGAGACCAAAGGGCAGGGCTCGAAACTAATGATTGGCTTCCAGCCGAAAACACAGGTGATCTCTGGATGACCTGGCCATCTGTGTGGTAGCACACATCCTTGAGATCTATCGAGCACATCCAATTGTCTTTCATTAAGAAGGGAAGTATAGACTAGAGCGTGAACATCCGGAACTTCGCTTTCTTTACATATTGGTCGAGTCTGCTGAGGTCCAAAATGGGTCTACAGTCCCCAGTGTTCTTTGAAACCAAAAAAAAAACCTTGAGTAAGTTCCAGATCTTGTTTGGTCTGCTGGGACTGGCTGGTTGACTTTCTGTGGCAACTTGTGGACCTCTATAGTTGCTTGTTCCCTGTAACTGGGTGGAACATCCGGGATTCTCCTTATGGACAGGGGATGGGGTGAATGGTATGAAGTACCCTCTGGAAATGACACTTTGTACCAAGCTGTCTTATTTCTTGCCAGGCATCTGGATACAAAGATAAGAGACCCCTGACTGCCTCCAGAGCAGGACAGATGGGCCTCCTTTCAGGAGCACTGGTAGGATTGACCAGAAAAGTGATCTGTCACCCTGATGTTGCGGACCTCCCTCTGCCACGAGGTCGACGTCTTCCACTATTACCCCCACCTTTGCCCGTGGAGGGGGGTTCACCACATGTCCTGAAAGGCTTCTTGGACTTTCCGGAACCACATTTTTTATTCCCCTTTGGCTTTTGCGATGAGGCCGGGTAGGGGTGGAAAAATGGACTCTGACGGCAGACAGTTTTTCCCTTCTGTTAACACCTGGTCAGTTTCCTTTACTTTAGGCCCAAAAAGGGATGAGCCATCAAAAGGGGTGTTTACGAAGGATGACCTATAGAATTCCAAAAAGGAACACAAGCGCATCCAGGAATGTCTTCTAACAGCGATTCATGTACCCGCTGCTGCCCTACTCATTCCATCAGCCAAATAGGATACGAGTCTCATGGATTAGTTGACACTAGAGTTTAGGTTAGCAAGCTGGGCAGCAACTTTGTCAAAGGCCCCTGCAGCTACTGTACCCGGAAGAGCATCTCCCAACTCCTTAAGGAGATCTCTTTGCAACCTAGTGAAATGGGTTAAGTAGTTCAGTGAGCGGAGAGCAAAAGTCGCTGAACTAAACATGCGTTTCCCATATCTATCCATGATCATAGACTATTAGGAGGATGGATAGACTAGGAAGTCACAGACATTTCCTTTTGGTGGCTGTCGCCACCACCATGGCATCAACAAGGACTCCTTTGGACAAGAAGGTACTATCTGGAGGAGCTGATATGAACTTGTTAGGCCTCCTAGGAAAAGGCTCCATGGACTCCAGTGACTCCCACGCCCTCCAAGAGGCCAACTGCATGAGCACATCGAAGGGCAAAGACACCCAAGAGGTGGAGGGTTGAGACCCAAAAGCCTTCAGGAGAACTGACTCATCCTCCGTAGGGCTTTTGGACTGCCAGTCACTCCTCTGCCTTAGGATCTCAACTATCTCAGCAAAGGCTATATCCTCAGAGGGGGACTGCGGGGACCCTTCTGACTCATCCAAGTCAGTGTCAGATGTTAGACACTCCTGTGGGGAGTCCAAGTGTCTCCTCTTGCACACCCTCTTCCTAGGGACTTCCTCAGTGGGAGCCTCTAGGGAAGTCTCGGAAGAGCAGGGGGCACCCTGTGTGGCCACCTGAGGCTCTGGGTCTCTACGCCTAGCCTGGACAATGGAAGCAGAAGCAGACACAGGTGCTTTAGGGGATGAGGAAGCAAGGCCTGAAGTAGAGGATGTCTTGGGGGACAAAGCTCTCCTCATGGCCTCAAAGGCACCTCGGCTCCGATGGGAAGGAACCGACGGATCAGAGGGAACCGTCAAACCTTCCTGCACAGAGGCCGTGGGCTCCGAACCAGAGGTAGGAGCCAAGCTCATCCAAAACGAAGCCCAGAGAAGAAGAGTCAGCACAGACAAGTCGGTCCAACTATACCCCCCAGATCCGACTGGAGAGTGTCTGCTCCTAGAGTCCTCGGTCGGTGCAGAGGACGTCAGAGTGGATGGAGCCAAAGACACCGGAGCAGATCTCTGCTCCATAGGTTCATAGGTTGGTACTAGGCTATCAGCCCTAGGGCCTATACAAGCCTAGCCATAACAATTCCCTGGCTCCACGAACAACGGGTCTGCTTTCACTGGCTCCGAAGGGCCAGTACGGATCGGAGGAGTCACTGCAGGAATAGTGGTCTTCTGCTCCGAAACTGCTTGGGTCACAGCTGACAATTTAGCAAGGCCTGGTGCCTATAAAAGCTTCTGCACCACTTGATCCATATCCAAATCAGACAGGCTGACAAATGACCTAGATGAATGCACCGATGGCGCCGACTGAGGCAATGGTGACTGAGGCATTTCAGATACCGGCTCCAAAACTATGGGCCAGCTCCGAAAAGAAAGGACAGTCGGCTCCGAGGTCTGTGGAGCCAATGTCGCTGAATCTTCCGATATTTTGGATTTCTTGGCATGCTTAGAGTCCTTAGATTCCACAGAAAATCTAGAGGACTTGAAAGATTTGCTGGCCACATCCTGGTCACTCACCTCCTGAAAGGGTTGCTTCAAGAAGCCCCTGTCCATCAATTTCCTTTTCCTCTCTAACACACTTGAAAAGGAATGTCATATGGCACAAGACTCCTGTAAATGGACAGCTCCTAAACAATAAACGCATGTTACATGTCCATCCGTAACACATTTTTTGGTTGCAGTCTGAACACTTTTTAAAACCAGACTTTGGATGCTTGTCTTTGTCATCCACCATAATACTGCTACAACACACAAAGCAGATAAACAATTTTCTAGGCTCTAACAACACGCACACTACCAAGACTATGAAAAAGGTATCTCAAAATATTAATAAAGCTATTAGGCTGTAAAATCTGACACACACTAGAAACGAGCCTCATAAAAAAGTTTAACTAGCAAAAAGCTGTATAAAGGCACTGAATATCTTAACACACTTTCTACAACTAAAGGCCAAAATATACGAGGCCAGCAATAGAAAAAGCCTATTAAAGCCACTAAAAAACTACTTAACACAGCAAGAAAACTAGGCCAAAACATACAAGGCCGTTATTTTAAAGATTACTAACCACACACGGGAAGGGGAGCTTCAAGGAAGCTATAAAAGCTAACTACCTATCTAACTTAAATATGAAATTATCCAAGTTGTTACTGGCCTGAGCTTGCACTGGAACCTCCGATCAGATGTCGCGGCACACTAGATCTGAGGTGATTCACAGTGCATCATGGGATGGGAGCTTGGCTTAGAGCTACTGGAAGACCTCGAGCTTTGCATTCGGCCATACCAAAGCCATCAGTAAAGAATGAATGGCGAGACTGAATAACTTCACATCTAAAAATAAAAGCACAGGCACAAAAAAGTACAGTTTTGTACCTACCATAAATGTAGATGTTCGAAGATCCACATTGCTGCAGTCCTAACACTTGGGTAGTCCGCTGTCGCTCAGTCGGCCCGAATATCAGAGTATAAGGCTGACGTCGGTCAAGGCGCATTTGACTGACATCAGAACGTCAAGGTACAAATGCGCATGACCGACGTCATATCCTCAGTCTTTTCTTGCCCCAGATGTCAGAAGACCCTAAAAAGAAAGGTCAAAACCCATAGACAACAACTAAACAACCAACCAGCCTAACACCAAAAATATGTACAATATATACAATATACACAATATACCTCAGATGAATAACCCAACCCACACAACCACCTCAAACTACAGAGGGGAAGGAGGGAGGGTAAATTGGACTGCAGCAATGTGGATCTTCGAACATCTACATTTATGGTAGGTACAAAACTGTACTATGTTCTTCATCTCACATTGCTGCAGTCCTAACACTTGGGTAGAATCCCAAAGCAGAGGTAAGGGAGGATGGCTAAACTATAATGAAGCAGGAGCTGCCAAAATGCCCTGCAACACAGCAGTGGCAAAACCAGCCCTGGATTTAGAGTATAGTGGAAGGTGGTAATGCCTAGAGAAGGTATGCACTGAACTCCAAGTGGCTGCCTCCAGAATATCCTTAGTTGCCACCCCTCAAAAAGCTGTTGAAGTGGCAGTAGCCCTAGTGGAATGAGGCCTAATCCCAGCTGGAATCTCTTTGCCATGATGGGAATAACAGAAAGCAATGCAAAATCCAATCCACTTAGAAATAGTTTGTTTTGACACGGGCTTGCCCTGAGAGCACAAAGCAAAAGAAACTAATAACTGCTAAGATTGTCTGAACCCTTTAGTTCTGTCCAAATAATATCGCAACTGCCTGTGTACATTTAAAGTGTGCAAAATCTTTTCCCCTTTATTTTGGGGATTTGCATAGAAAGTAGGCAAATGAATAGTTTGGTTTAAAGCCACACTAGAAACCACTTTAGGCATAAAGGAAGGATTAGTATGTAAAGATACCCTATCCTTATGGAAAATTAAGAAAGGCTCAACTGCCATAAGGGCCTGCAATTCAGAAACCCTTCTTGCAGAGGTAAGGGCCAACAAAAAAGCAGTCTTCCATGACAAATATTTCAACTCAGCAGTAGCTGCAGGCTCAAAAGGTTGTAGAGTGAGTTTCTCCAACACAAAATTGAGATCCCAAGCAGGAGTAGGAGCCCTTCGTGGGGGTCTTATATTCTTTGCCCCTCTAAGAAATTGCTTGAACAAAGGATGAGAAAACAATGGTGGGTCACAGTCGTAGTGAGCTGAAATTGCTGCAGCATGAATCTTAATAGAAGAGAAGGACAAACCTTTGTCCAACAACTCAGTAAGATATTGAAGAGCCACACTTAAATCAGGCTCAGAAACATCCAAATCCTTAGCTGCACTCCAAAACAAAAATCTCTTCCATTTATCTGCGTATACTTTCCTTGTACTAGGCCTTCTAGCTTCCAAAATCACATTCAAAACTTGTTGTGGAAGTTGAGACCCTCTATGGTTTAAAACAGAATATGCCAGGCTGTTAGGTGAAGAGAGTGAAGTTTGACATTGAGCAAATGACTGTCCTCCTGGGACAACAGATGTGGAATCAAAGGCAAAGGCCATGGAGGCTTCCGTACTAGACTTCTCAGTAATGGGTACCAGTGCTGTCGAGGCCAATCTGGAGCTATCAAAATCATCCTTGGCTTGTCCTGTCTGACCTTCAGAAGTACCTTTGGGAGGAGAGGCAGAGGTGGAAAGGCATACACATGAAGATTTTTCCAACTGAAAGAAAGAGCATCCACTTTCCAAGCTGTGGGATGAAACCTCTTTGTGCAAAACTTTGGCAGCTGGTGGTTTAGTGGAGAAGCGAACAGATCTATGTCTGGAGTTCCCCAGGACACTGTCAATTTCTGAAATACATGAAGATCCAGTTTCCACTCGTGGGGATCCATGATTTGTCTGCTTAACACATCTGCTAAGGAGTTCTGTGCTCCCGGCAGAAACCTTGCCTGAAGACTTAGTTGTAAACTGAGAGCAATCTCCCATAAAATCATTGCTTGCCTGCATAGAGGATAAGAATGTGTTCCCCCTTGCTTGTTGATGTACCACATGACAGTTGTGTTGTCTGTTAGAATCAACACCTGCCCTGGAAGAAGTAAATCCTTGAAAGCTATTAATGCAAACTGGACTGCTAACATCTCCTTCAAGTTGATATGTAGATGCTGTAGTCTGACAGGCCACTTGTCTTGTATCCACTTTCCGTTTAGATGAGCTCCCCAAGCTTTGTCCGAGGCATCTGTCGTTAAAATTTGACTCGCCTCTGGCCGGGTCACAGAGAGTCCCTTGTTTAGGTGACATTCCTGAGCCCACCACAAAAATTCCTTTTGAATGCAAGGTATTATTTGAATGACAGTGTCCAGATCCTGGCAGTGCTGTGTCCATACATTTTGAGATACCATTGCAACTTCCTCATATGCAGTTTGGCATTGGGAAGCACCAGAATACAAGATGCCATGAACCCTAAGGCTTGAAGGACTGTCCTTGCAGTCAGCCCGGACTGAAGAGATAGATGATGGAAGTAAAGGGAAAGATTCTTTTGTTTGTCCGGGGTTAGAAAGGCCATCTGGGATGCTGTATTCAGTCTTACACCCAGAAAGCACATGTCTTGAGAGGGTACTAGACTGGACTTTATTTCGTTCACAGAATACCCCAGGCATCTTAGCACTGCTATCACATATTCCAAATGACGAAGAAGCTCTTCCCTTCCTTGAGCCAGAATCAGGCAATCGTCCAAATAAGGATAGATTTGTATTCCTTTCAGCCTGAAGAAAGCTATCACTGGAGCCAGAACTTTCGTAAATACTCTGGGCAGTAGATAAGCCAAAGGGCAATGCAGAGAACTGATAGTGAGAAGTCCCAGTCCAAAACGCAGATACTTCCTGCAACTTAGCCTGATAGGAACATGAAGGTAAGCCTCCTTGAGATCCAATGTTACCATCCAGTGATCCTTGCCCAGCAGAGGTAAAAGCTGTTGCAACGTCAACATTTTGAACTTGGGAATGTCCAGATAAGTGTTGAGGATAGATAAATCCAAAATTGGTCTCCACGTGTTCCCTTTTTTGGTACAAGGAACAGGCGAGAATAAAATTCTAGGCCCCTTTCTGGCATAGGAACCGGCTGTATGGCCCCTATTTGGAGTAACAGAGAAATTTGCTTGTGAGCCTCTATTCTTTGTTGAGGAGGAATGTCTGGCATGCCTTTGAAAGGAGGCAAGGTATGGAAATAAAACCTGTAACCGTGATGTATGATATCCAATACCCATCTGTCTTGGGTAATCAAACTCCAATTTTCTTTGAAAAGTGCCAACCTTCCTCCCAAAGGTGCTGCCAGCCGAGAAGGTTCTGGCAGCTGAAAAGGTAGGTCATTGGGTCTGTTTACGAAAGGACTGACCTCTGCCCTCACCCGAAGACTGTGCAGGAGAACTCCCTGTTCTAGGCCTGAAAGAGCCCTGACCTCTGCCCCTGCCACGTCTAGATCTACCCCTAGACTGGGAATCATAAGAAGGATACGTCCACCCCTTAGTAGGCCAATTTCTACTAAACTTTGGAGGCTGAACCTGCAAAAAATCTTTAACAGTCTGCATAGACTTAGCCTTGTCTTCCATTTTCTTTAAAACTGCCTCAACAGGAGAACCAAACAAGACATCAGATTGCAAAGGGGCATCCAAAATCCTAGTTTTAACATGGTCAGATAAATTTTGATCCCTCAGCCAGGCATGCCTGCGAAGAACTGACCCAGTGGCAGCCACCCTAGACGAGGCCTGTACAGCATCAAAACCACATTGCAAAGAATGATTACCCACCTGTTCAGAAACATGCACTAAATTTTGTAACTCTTTACAATCAATACCTTCCGCCAGAGCATCAACCTTAGATTTCAACTGTGAAAGGAGATAATTTTGATATTTCAACATGTGAAACTGGCAATTCAAAGCTCTCATGGCTAGAGTGGAAGAAGTATAAACTTTCTTTCCCCATCTATCCAAGGCCCTGGCCTCTATCTGCAGGAACCGGATTCTTGACAACAGAAGCCTTAACACCCTTAGGCCCCTGGCTAACAGTTTCTGGGTCTGCCCTAGGACTCTTAAAAAGATACTTATGAGCTTCAGGCACCCGGTAATACCTATTAGGTTTAACAGGAGCAGGAGGCAAAGAATCAGGATTAAGAGAAGCCTCTGCAAACACATCTTCCACCACATTCAGAACAGGAGGTATAGCCAAAGGCCTATGCTGGGGTAAAAACAAAAATTCCCTAAGCCTTTTCCTGGAATCAGAGAAGTCCTGACCTTCCCATTTAAAATGCTCTCTCATGGAGTGAAGGGTCTCTGAAAAAGAAAAATCCTCAGGAGGAGAAGCAGAAGGAGTAGAATCATCCACATCAGAATCAGAATAATGAGAATACTCCTGCAAGTCTTCAGCCGAAGACTCCGACACATCCGAAGCCTGCTCATAACCCCCCAACACTGGTTCCATCCTAGGCCTCTTATCAGGAGGGGGCATAGAGCCTCTAATTAAAGTAATTAAATCTTCTGCCATTTTAAGCATGTGCTTCTTGGGCACAGAACCTGAAGAACTAGGAGTGACACCCACAGAAGCTAAACTAGACCTGCCTCTAGGAGAAGCCTTGGAAGCAGAAAGAGAGGGCCTAGACACCTTAGGAAGGGAGGGGAGTACAGATATCTGAGAAGCCCCTACAGCCTGACCTGCCTCCTGGGAGGCCACATCCTGTAAAATCAAAGTTTCTCCCTGGGACTCCAGAGAGGCCTCCGTCGGAACCACCGGTTCCACTGACGCCTCTAAAGAACCGGCGTCCGGTTGGACGACTCCTCTAACCTAGGTTTAACTGCCTTGTCCTTGCGCTTCTTTGAGGAAGCGGCCGGAGCATCCGACGGCATATTGTAATTGCACCGCTTCCCAAAGACCAACCTGGCACAATCCAACCTTCGCTTTATAGTGCGTTTATTGAACCTAGCACAAAAGCGACACCCAACAACGCCGTGCTCAGGTCCCAAACAAGGTATACACAAATTATGGTAATCCCTATGCGGTATCTGTTTCCCACAAGAAATACAGTTATTCACTTTTTCTGACATCCGGTAAACCACTGAGGCAAGAAAAACCAAAATATTCTAACGGGTACTTAACCAACTCTGACTTGGTCTGAAACTCCGAAAAATTTCAGAACGCAACGGCACTTGCAACACTGCTTCTGCATCGGACCATGCGGCAAAAAAGACTGAGGATATGACGTCGGTCATGCTCATTTGTACCCTGACGTTCTGATGTCAGTCAAATGCGCCTTGACCGACGTCAGCCTTATACTCTGATATTCGGGCCGACCGAGGGACAGCGGACTACCCAAGTGTTAGGACTGCAGCAATGTGAGATGAAGAACATTGTAGAAGATATGCAGATAAATATAAAGGAAATGTAAAAAAAAAGTAATTTACTGATGACCCAAAAAAGTTTGAGAGAATTGGAAAACAAGGTAAAAGAAACTGAAAGACCACCAAAAAAAAGAAATGGATACATCTTGGAGAAGTATTTATGAAAATTCTGTGGAACAAAGATGCTAAATGGATATAAGTAGTAAAAGAAAGAATAAAATTTACAAATGTGCAGGATATGATATGGGATGAAGTAACAGCCAGAGAGACAAATAAAGTTAAGAAAAGCCTCCAACTGGAAAACTCTCCAGGCCTAGATACAGTACCCAACATCTGGTTAAAAGTATTACCATCTTTACAGAAGATTTAGCCATGAGTAAGAACTATTTATATGCACAGCTGAACAGACACAAACCTGGCTAACAGAAAAAACAATGCTCCTACTTAAGAATGAGCCTGCAAGCTACACAAAAAATTATAGACCGATATAACTTGACTTCCGATGACATGTAAACTATACATCGGAATTGATGTTGACAGTTTATAGTCATTTAGAAGAAAATTCAATCATGGCAAAAGAACAAAATAGCAATAAAAGGAAGTCCTACTAAAACAAAGGATCATTTGTTGCCAAATAAAATTATAATGGAGAACTGTAAAAAGGGGAAGAATACAAGTATGGCATGGATTGACTACAAAAAGCATCTGACAGTATCCCACATTCATGGATAAAGAGTGATTAAAAATGTATAAAATACACCAGGGGTCTGCGCATTACAGTGACCATGAAACAATAGCAGACCACTTTGCAATTACGCCATGATAAAGGACAAATTATTATTTCAGGGATAAAAATTCAAGGTGACTCCATGACTGCTGCAATTCTGTCTTGCCCTTAACTCTAAGCTGTCTACTTAACAGATTATGCCATGGCTATAATTTGGCTCCTAGAAAAAAACCTAAGTGTAAAGACTTCATCTTCTTTTTATTGATGATTTATAACTGTATAGCTCATTAGATGAGGAACTAAAAGCACAACTGCAAGTGGTCAAAACTTTTTCATATGATATAAGAAAGTAATTTCGTCTAGATAAATGTGCAAAAGCAACCTTTAAAGCAGGAAAGCTGCAGCACCAAGAAAATATCAGTTTGGGGCAAGAATGTGATATAAAAACGAGCAAGAGGGAGTGTACAAATATTTGGGAACTGATGAAGGAAAGTACAGTTTTGTACCTACCATAAATGTAGATGTCCGATAGGAATGCATCTGCAGTCCTTACAAATGGGTTGTCCTGTCGTCAGGCAGCCCTTCGGTTGGCCGGATTCCAAAGTCTGGGTCTGGCTTCGGCTGGTGTCGCGCTTCACCCGACGTCATTGCTGCAGTTATTCGGGTATAAAGGCATCAGCCGACGCCATTTTCCTCAGTGTTTCTTGCCCCAGATGCCAGGTGCCCTCTTGGATGGCTAAATTTGGATAAATGCCAATGTTTCCAAATAGTAGAGAGCAAACACATAAAATAAGCATGTATGTACATATATACAAACAAATACACCATAATAGATCCCCCCCAAGCTAGCTGAAGGATGGCAAATACCCTAGGAGTACCACAGAGGGGAAGGTGGGTGGGTAATCCTGACTGCAGATGCATTCCTATCGGACATCTACATTTATGGTAGGTACAAAACTGTACTATGTCCTTCAAGGATGCATCTGCAGTCCTTACAAATGGGTAGAATACCATAGCTAAACTAGGGGAGGAGGAAAAGGTAAAATTATGGTGTAGTTAGGATCCCTTGCAAAACAGCAGTGGCAAAACCTGCTCGGGATCTAGAGTATAATGGTAAATTGTAATGCTTGGCAAATGTATGCACGGTGGTCCAAGTAGCAGCCTCTATAATGTCCTTGGTAGCCACTCCTCATAAGAAAGCTGTGGTAGTGGCTGTAGCCCTTGTGGAGTGAGGCCTGATGTTCTCTGGAGTTTTCTTTCCATGGTAGGAGTAACAAAATCTAATGCAATTTCCTATCCATTTGGAGATTGTCTGTTTTGAAATTGGTTTTCCTTCCTTTCCTGTTGCATATGCTACCAGAAGCTGATCAGTTTTTCTATTGGACTTGGTCCTGTCCAGGTAGTAGCATAATTGTCTATGTACATCCAAGGTATGCAACAGTCTTTCTCCCCTGTTCTGAGGGTTGGGGAAGAATGTAGGTAGGTGGATAGCCTGATTTAAAGATACTCTGGATACCACCTTAGGCATAAATGTAGGATTTGTTCTCATGGACACTATCTTGATGGAAGATCAGGAAGGGTTGCACTGCCATTAATGCTTGTAGTTCAGAGACCCTTCTTGCTGAGGTGATTGCCAGCAGGAAAGCAGTCTTCCAGGATAAGTATTGTAATTCTGCTGTTGCTGCTGGTTCGAAAGGGGGAAGTGTCAATTTTTCTAGTACAAAGTTCAAGTCCCATGCTGGCAATGGTGGTTTCCTGGGAGGTTTCACATTTTTAATTCCTCTCAGAAACTGCCTGAGCAGAGGATGTGAGAAGACAGGAGGATCCAAGCTGTATTCTGCTGAAATGGCTGATGCATGTATCTTGATGGAAGAATAGGACAGGCCTGTATGGAAGAGCTCTGCCAAGTACTCCAGGATGTTGGCTATGTTTACCAGTGCCACATCTTCTCCCTTTGCAGTACTCCAAATGAGATATCTTTTCCATTTTGCTGCATAATTCTTTCGTGTTGAAGGTCTACGAGCCTCAAGGATTATGTCTTTAACCCTTTGGGATAAATTTGGGTTAATTGTTCTTATGTAATGTTCCAGGCAGTTAGCTGCAGAGTTTTCAGGTTTGGATGCAGGATGTTGTAGTTGTTCTGTGTTAACAGTAATGGGATAAGAGGTAGTGCCCATATTTGTTCCAGAGACATGCTCCTCAGCAATGGGTACCAATGTTGCCTTGGCCAGTCTGGAGCTATCAGAATGATCCTTGGACGTTCCTCTTTGATCTTCAAAAGCACCTTGTGCATCAAAGGTAGTGGTGGGAATGCGTATGCTGTCAGGTTCTTCCAACTGAAAGATAGGGAGTCCACCTTCCAAGCAAGTGGGTGGTACGTCCTTGTGCAGAATCTTTTTAGCTGGTGATTGAGTGGGGATGCAAATAAGTCTATTTGTGGTAATCCCCATTCTCTTGTGATGGCTTTGAAGATGTCCGGATGCAGCATCCATTCGTGGGCATCCGTGGTAGTTCTGCTTAGTATGTCCGCTAGAATGTTTTCTTTTCCCGGTACAAAAATTGCTTGTAACTGAATGTTGTAGCTCAGAGCCACATCCCATAGGTCCAGTGCCAGCCGGCATAGAGGGTATGAATGTGTGCCTCCCTGTTTGTTGATGTACCACATGACTGTGGTGTTGTCTGTCCTTATCAACTGACCTTCCTGGAGAAATGGTCTGAATGACTGGATTGCCAATTTTACTGCCAGCATTTCCTTTAGATTTATGTGCAGGCGCAGCTGGGTCTTGAGTCCATAAGCCTTGTATGCACTTGTCCAGCATGTGTGCCCCCCAACCGAGGTCTGATGCATCTGTCGTGATAGTTTGGCTTGGTTGACTGTTGCAGAAGGGCAATCCTGTGTTTGATTGACAGGCCTGAGCCCACCATAGGAACTCTTGTTTCAGGCATGGGATTATTGGAATTTTGGTTTCGAGGCTGTGCTTGTGTTGAGACCACAAATTCTTTAGGTACCACTGTAGCTTTCTCATATGCAGCCTGGCATGAGGGACCAGAATTATGCAGGATGCCATGAAGCCTAGGGCTTGTAGTACTTTCCTTGCAGTCAGATGGTTCTGCTTTATTAATGCCAAGAAGTAGAGAGGTAGTTGCTCTTTCTTTTCTGCAGTTAGGAATGCCATTTGTGTTGATGTGTCCAGCTCTGCACCCAGAAAGGTTATTCTTTGGGATGGAATCAGCCTTGACTTTTTTATATTGACTGTATATCCCAGGGCTTGCAGCAGGTAAATGACTCTTTGTAAGTCTTCTGTTAGCTTGCTTTTGTTGTCCGCTTGTATCAGGCAGTCGTCCAGGTATGGGTAAATTTGAATTCCCTGACGTCTGCAATGAGCAATTATTGATGCCAGGCATTTCGTGAACACTCTGGGCGCAGTAGATAAGCCAAAGGGCAATGCTGAGAATTGATAATGCTCTGATCCTGCAAGAAATCTGAGGTATCTTCTGCAATTTGGTCGTATGGGGACGTGCAGGTATGCCTCCTTGAGATCTAGAGTTACCAGCCAAGACTCCTTGCCCAGCATGGGAAAGGGCTGCTGCAGGGTCAGCATTTTGAATTTTGGAACAATGAGAAATGTGTTTAAAGCGGACAGGTCGAGAATAGGCCTCCATTTGTTCTCTTTTCTTGGTACCAGGAAGAGTCTGGAGTAAAATCCCTTTCCTTGTTCCATAGATGGTACCTTTTCCACAGCTCTCATTCTTAATAATTGAGATATTTGCTTTAGAGCTTCTGCCCTTTGAGTAGGAGGTAGGTTTGGCATTCCTCGCTTTTCTGGTAGAGTATGGAAATGGAACCTGTAACCTTGGTCTATAGTTTGCAAAATCCATTTTTCCCTTGTGATGCAATGCCAGTTCTTTGAAAATAACGTTAGCTTTCCGCCTAAGGGTGCTTCCAGTTGTTCCCTGGTAGGCGGTGCCACAGCCAAGTCACTGTGATTGTGTTGTTGTAGTGGTGGTGGCTGAGTCTGTGCCTCGCTGGTTGTTACCTTGCCACTGGCGTCCCTGTAGGCACCCCTGGATTGGTTTCTGCCTCTTGAACGCCTATTCCTGCCTCTCTGTGTCTTAGAGGAGTCCGGAAAGGACCAATTCTTGGAGGGCCAGTTCCTGCTAAACCTTGGAGGTTGAACCTGTAAGAAATCTTTCACTGTTTGTACAGATTTCGCCTTCTCTTCCATCTTTTTTAGTACCTGCTGTGCAGGGGAACCAAATAAATTGACTTTGTCCATAGGAGCATCTAAAAGCTTTGATTTGACATGGTCTGGTAATGCCTGCTCTTTCAACCATGCATGTCTCCTGATAACTGTGCCAGTCATGGCTGATCTAAAGGAAGCCTCCAGTGCATCATAGCCACATTTCAAAGAATGGTTACTAACCTGCTGTATGTTATGTACCATTTCCTGAACATATTTCTTATCTAAAGATTCTTCAGAGGACAGCTTTTTAGTTAACTGGTCTAGCATAAACTCTTGATATTGAATCATATGAAACTGGCAGTTCAAAGCCCTAGCTGACAAAGTAGCAGAGGTGTAAACTTTTTTACCCCATCGCTCTAAGGACCTGGATTCCCTTTCAGAGGGGAGGGGGTTTTTAGTAGATGTAGTAGCTACAGCTTTAGGGCCCTGGGAGATAGTCTCAGGATCTGCAAATGGGGCCTTGTATAAATGATGATGAGTGTCCGGGACCCTGTAGAACCTATCGGGCTTAGCAGGGGCCGGAGGTAATGAATCAGGAGCAGTGCAAGCATCATTAAATGCATCATCTACAACAGAAAGAACTGGAGGTATAGCTAAAGGCCTATGCTGTGGTAAATGTAGAAAGGTTCTAAGCCTTTCCCTGGAGTCTGAGAAATCTTGGCCCTGCCACTGAAATTGTTCCCTCATAGCATGCAAGGTTTCCCCAAAGGAAAATTCCTCAGGTGGAGAGGCTGAAGGTATGGACTCTTCAGCATCAGAGTCTTCGTAAGGAGAATGAGGAGCCTCAGGAGGGTCTGTATGTTCTGAGTCATCAGAGGAATCATCTGTGGATACAGGCTCTGGGGGCTCTGCTCTAGGCCTCTTCTCTGGAGGAGGATGAGAGGTCCTGTCTGGATGAGGCTGGGATCCACGAATTAAAGAAATGAGATCCTCAGCCAAGGAAAGCATATGGGAACTGGTGCTGGGCCTGTGAGAGGGGGGCTTAACAGGCACCGTTTTTGAAGCTTTAGCTGCTTTAGCCCTGGCAAAGGCCTTAATAGACATGGCTGCAGGAGGCCTAGCAGCTCCACGTGCAGGGGTTGAAACATCCAAGGGAATAGTGTCTGATAATTCCTGAGAAATCGCAACTGCAGGTTGGATTTCCGAAGCCGATTCCACCAGGTTAGAAGAGGCCGCGGTAGAAGGCATGTTTTCGGCTGGGGAAAGAACCGCTTGCTCGGTTTCAGCCGAAACAGAGACACTCGTGGTTGGCTTAACTGCGGTTTTGGCCGAAACCACGGACCGCGAGTGTCAGTCCTTTTCCCTGCGTTTTTTGGTTATTTGTGAAGTCGGAGGATCCGACGGCATGATATAAGCAAAATCAGAGCCGAAAAACTGTTCTGCAAACTCCGACCGGCGTCTAAGCGTCAGTCGGTTAAAAGAAGCACAGGCTAGACAAGCTGCTACGTCGTGGTCTGGGCCTAAACAAGGTAAGCAGTAAGAGTGGAAATCTTTATGAGGTATTTGTTTCCCACAAGTTAAACAGTTATTCACTTTTTCTGACATCGGCTGAGGCAAGAAAGAGTCCCCAACGGGTTACTTAGCTTTTTAGAAGTCTTCGAAGTAGTATTCGGTAGTAGTAATCTCTGGTTCTGACCGACTGGCACTTGCGAACAGCTTCTGCTTCGGGCGCCACGCGGCAAGAAAGACTGAGGAAAATGGCGTCGGCTGATGCCTTTATACCCGAATAACTGCAGCAATGACGTCGGGTGAAGCGCGACACCAGCCAAAGCCAGACCCAGACTTTGGAATCCGGCCGACCAAAGGGCTGCCTGACGACAGGACAACCCATTTGTAAGGACTGCAGATGCATCCTTGAAGGACATCAACAAAACATGAACAAATGTGAATAAAACTTAGTAAGGAATATATTAGATGACTAATTCTGAAAACGGCATTAACATCTAGGAACAAAATTCAAGCTATATACCAATACGCTCTTCCAGTCCTAACTTACAGTTTTGGAGCGACTGACTATCCCCAAAATGTGTGTCCTTGAAATTGATTATATTTATAGATCTTCAATTGTGGAAATGCAAACATACCTGCTGACCTCAAGACCCAACCATAGTGAAAGTTTTGAAATGGGAGAATAAATCTAAGACTTCCCTGTTTAGTCTAGCAGAAGCATATCGGCATGAAGGGGTAATAGAAATCAAAAACAAAAAAGCAGGCAACAAAGATAGTCCGTGAATGACTTTATTGACTAAACCGCTTTTCATACATACAGTGTAAGAACTTCTTCAGAGAAACCAGGTCATTAAAATCAATTCATTTAAATACCCTACCATAATCAGCTGATACTAAAAGCTGAAAAGTATGTATAAAACTAACTAATTCTAAAATGGTGGTATATATAGCCCAATGTCAATCTTGCCCATGTTTCTATGTGGGCAAAACTGTTGGAGGCTTACAGATAGAGTCTACGAGCATATTTACAGTATTAAGAAATCTATAATGGATAATGCTCTGGCTAAATATGTATTTGAACATTCTACACATACTTTTAAGTTTTGGGTCTTGGACCAAATAACGTCTAATATTAGGGGTGGTCCTTTTGAATTATACTTGGAAAGGTTGGAATTAATATGGCAGATTAGGTTACATTCTTATAATTGGCCAGGGTTGAATGATTTATGTTCTATTATGGCATTATTAAAGCTTAGGAGCCTTAACAGGTAGAATTTTATTTTATTTATTTTATTATATTGAAGTTATTAGGAGTTTAAGGTTGATCACTGGTTTGGCAGTTACTGTTTTGACAGTTATTGTGAGATAGTTTATATATTATATTTATTTGTTCATTTATTTCATTTTGATATTATATGCAGTCTAATCAATTTATTTTGTGGATATTTATGAATATATACATTTTTGACAAGTACATAAAGCATTTTTAATTGTTAATATTGCTTAAAAACCATTAGGGTATTTAAGTAAATTGATTTTAATGATCTGGTTTCTCTGAAGAAGTTCGTACACTGTATGTACGAAAAGCGCTTTAGTCAATAAAGTCATTCACGGACCATCATTGTTGCCTGCTTTTTCGTTTTTGGAGTTTCTGTGGTTTTCTTCGTTACAAGTAATAGAAATCAAACCAGAAGTAGATAATCAGGCAGCAACTGAATGTGCCAAAAAAAAGAATATAAGGTGAAGGATCATATGAGAAGGCAAGAAATGTGGAAAATGCATAAAAAGAAGTTATGTACTCACCATAATATTCTGTGTTTGTAGTTCATCTCGCCCTTCATTCTTACGTGTGGGTTCGGAGTCAATCCTTGGCTCCGACTCTGCCGATTACAAAGCTCGAAGTCCCTAAGTTGGCTCGTGGCAAGGTAGGTATCCCAGAATGCAGTGGTATCACTCCTCAGATCTTGTTTGCTGCTAGCTATAATAAAAAATAGTTGTACTGTACCCTCAGACAAAAGAGAAACAATAGTGAAAATTTCCTACCAGGTCCTCTAGGACTATATGGATAGGGGTAGGTGCGTGGATTCGTAAGAATGAAGGGTGAGATGGACTACAAACAGAACTTTATGGTGAGTACACAACTTTTGTTATGTTGTCCTATCTCGCCTTCATTCTTACATGTGGGATAGCATCCCTTGCAACATTTTCTCGGGTGGCTCACTGGAATACTCTCTTGAGCACCGTGGAACCAAAGGAAGCTATGTCCCTGGAGGCACTGTCAACTCTGTAATGAATAAGTATGTGGGCTTGACAAAGTTGCGGCTGCACAAATACTATCAACTGAAATCCTGGCTTGAAAGCCAGTCGATGTTGCTACTGATCTGGTTGAGTGACCTCTAACTTTGAAGGGAAGTTCCTTGTTATTGGAAGAGTATATAAAAGTTATGCAATTAGAAAGCTAACTAGATAATGTGATTTTAGAGACTGGCATACCCTTTCTTGCCTCCGGACTTCTGGTTAGGGAAAAATAAGTTCAATTGTTTGGTTAACATTAGATTAGGAGCAAATCTTAGGGACAAAGGAAGGGTTAGTTCGAAGAGAAACCCTGTCATTACGGAAGATCAAATAAGGAGGCTTGACTGAAAGTGCTTGTAGCTCTGAAACTCTTCTGAGGTTATGGCTACCAGAAGTATCGTTTTCCAAGAGAGGAATTTTAAATTGCAAGTGGATGAAGGTTCAAAGGGTGGTGAGGTTAAGTGCGAAAGGACAAAATTTAAATCCCAAGGAGGAACAGGTTCTATGAATGGAGGTCTCAGTAAGGAAGTGCCTTTCAAAAAGGCTTCAGACAATGTGCCATCACGTTAGGTGCATGCTATCCTAAGTGGAAATTGGAGATAGCTGCTAGCTGAACTTTAATTGTGGCAGTGGCTTAGCCTTGTTGGAACAGTTCTGAAAAGAAGTTTAAAACTGAAGAAATTGGGGCAGTGAAGGATCTATGTTTCTGGTCTGTGCGCAAAAAGAAAATCTTTTCCATTTACTAGCATATAGTTTTCTGGTAAAAAGCTTGAGAGGATATCAAGATATGTTTTACTGCTGGAGTGAAATCCAGAAGCCTGACTAATGTTGGAAGTGAAGCAGCCAAGCTGTCAAGTAGAGGGTGTGGAGAGAGGGATGGAATGTTCCTGACATACATGTCTGCAGGTCTGGAACTGGGTCCAGAATCAATGGATCCTCCAGTAGAGGAGTTCCGAGAAAGGGGAACCAAATCTGACGAGGCCAGTATGGAGCAATGAGAATCTTGCTTCCCAAGGATTTTGCTTTCTGAATGACTTGATACGAGGGGAAACGGGGGGAAAAGCATAAAGACATCCCAAGGGCCAATTGTGAACAAGTGCATCTCTCTGTCTTCCCCGGAGGGGGGGATCAGGGCAAAGTAGCTGCTGCATTTGGCATTCATAGGAGTGGCAAAAAGACTGCGGCAAAGCTGGTCCCATTTGCGGAAGATCTCTTTCGCTACGTTCTGAATGAGACACCACTCGTGAGGCATCAAAATTGCCCTGCTGAGCTTGTCTGCTATCACACTGGACTTTCGCGGGATGTGCTTTGCGAATAGAAAGCGTTGGGAAGATATTGCCCACCGCCAAACCCTCAGAGCCTCTCGACAAAGTGGGTATGATCTGGTTCCTCCTTGTTTGTTTATATACCATACCACTGACACTGTCTGACTGGATTGCAATCGTCCCTAGAGGTAGAGAGGTGTGGAGTGCTTACAATGACAGAAGCACTGCTCTTCATCTCTAGAACATTGATGTGGAAATGGGCCTCGTGTTCTTGCCATATGCCTTGAACAGTCTTTCCCAGGTTAATGCCCCCCCCCCCAATCTAGGAAGCATCCATGGTCACAGTAACAGGCTGATGTAGAACAAATTGTCTCCTGATGGTTAACTCAGACTGAATCCACCAAAGATCCTTCTTGCAAGTTTCTGTTATTATGATTGGGTGACAGAGGAAGTTCATGAAGCGACCACAGGGAGAAGAGTAACCACTGTAGGATTCTCGTATGTATCCTGGCTAATGGAACAAGGGTTATGGTTGAGGCCACTGTTCACAGTAGTTTGAGCACTATCTTTGCTTTGACCTTGTGTTTGGGAAGAAGCAATATCTGTTTAAGATTCGTAATTCTGTCGGCGGGAAGGTGCGCCATCATTGAAACAGTATTTCTGTGCCTATAAAAGTAACATGCTGACAGTGCGATAAGGCAGATTTTTGAAAGTTTATAGTAATGCCTAGCTGAGTAAAAACTTGTAGAGTATTGTCTCTGGCCTGTTGAAGTAGATGCTTGGTCGTGGCAGTTAGGAGCCAGTCGTCCAGGTACGGAAACACTCAGAATCCAAGACGTCTCAAGTGAGCTGTTACTACTGCCACACACTTGGTGAACACTCAAAGGGCTGCAGTGAGACCAAAGGGCAGAGCACAAAATTGGTAGTGACTGTCGCCCAGCCGAAAGCGTGACTCCTCGATGCTCTGTCCATTTTTATGTGGTAGTACACATCTTGGAGGTCAATCGAGCACATCCAATTCTTTCCCTAAATAGGGAGTATAGACTGCAGTGTCACCATTTGAACTTGGACTTCTTTACTGATTTGTTTAGTTTTCTGAGATCCAATACAGGCCTCCAGTCCCCTGTTCTTTTTGGCACTAAAAAGAATCTTGAGTAAGTTCCGAATCCTATCTGGTCTGCGGGGACAGTTTGGATTACTTTTGTTTAGCAACTTTTGAATCTCTACAGTTGCTCGATTCCTGTGATTGGGTGGAACATCCAGGATTTTCCTGGTTCGAGGAGGGGGTAGGAGAAGGGTATGGAGTATCCTCTGGATATGATTTCTACCCACTTGCCTTTGGTGATATCATGCCAGGCTTCTGGGTACAAAGATAAATGACCCCTGACTGTCTCCAGAGTAGCATAGTCGGGCCTCCTTTCAGGAGCGCTGATAGGGACGTCTGCGAAAAGAATCATGGTGGCCCTAGTTCTGTGGACCCCTTTCTGCCTCTAAGATGGCATCTACCATTATTTACTCCCCCTCTGCCCCTGGGGAAGGAATCACCTCATGCGTCTGGGAAAAATCTCTGGGATTTCTTGAACCACATCTTCCCCTGTTTTTCTACCCTTTAGGATAGGGTCTTGACAGGAAGGAAAAACGTACTTCAATGGTACAGAGTTTTCCTTTCCTGCTAGTATCTGATGTGTATCCTTAACTTGTGGTCAAAACAGTGAGGAACCGTCAAAAGGGGCATTTGTGAAGGTAGACAAAGGATTACGTGAAGTTACACAAATCCATCCCAGGAGCGTCTCCTCAGGGAAACTCCTGAACCCGCTTGACCTACTCGCTCCATCTGCTGTGTATGATATCAGCCTCATAGAGGAGTTCACAATGGAGTTTAAGGTGGATAACTGAGCTGTAACCTCTTCTGGTACCCCCCTTAGTTGAAGTACCTTGTAGAGTATCTCCTAGCTCCTTCAGGAGATCTGTCTCTCAAGCCTTGTAAAATGGGTAAGATATTTCAGTGATCTAAGGGTAAAAGCCACTGACAAAAAAACACGCTTCCCATATCTGTCCATCATTCAAGACTCCTTATTTGGCAGATGGATAGATGAGGATGTCTCTGCAAGCTCCTTCTTGGCGGCTGCTGCCACCACGATAGCATCTACCTGTACGTCTTTTGTCAAGAAATCCTTTTCCTTTGGGGCTGAGGGGAATTTGTTTGGCCTCCAAGGGATCGGCTGCATGGTGTCGGGATTCCCACGCCTTTCGACTGACTAAGTCCATGAGCTTGTCAAAAGGTGGAGACGACCAAGGGGCTGAAGGTTGAGATCCGAAAGCCTTCAGGTACAACTCATCAGAAGGGGTGAGGGCAGGCCAGCTGCCTCTCCGTTTTAGGATCTCAAGGATATCTACAAAGGAGATAGAGGACGGCCATGGGGACCCTTCGGACTCCTCGCGGACACTGTCAGAAGTGACAGACTCATCAGGGGAGTCTACATGCTTCCTCTTGCATGTTTTTATTATTTATTTATTTATGATCAGTTTGATTACCAGGGAAGTCCACTGGGCCAAAAGTGCCCATTTTCAGTGGAGGCCCAGGGAGTAAAGCTCCACAAGCAATACAATACAATAACGGTTAAAATACAAGGGCTACATGCTTTCTCTTGCATGTTTTTATTATTTATTTATTTATGATCAGTTTGATTACCAGGGAAGTCCACTGGGCCAAGAAGTGCCCATTTTCAGTCGAGGCCCAGGGAGTAAAGCGCCACAAGCAATACAATACAATAACGGTTAAAATACAAGGGGAGAAAAGCTTCATCAGCAATTCAATACAATACAATACAAAGTGACATACAATACAATAAAGGTTAAAATGCAAGTGGAGAATAAGCTCCATCAGTAATACAATAAAAGTTACAACATTTTTTTTTTCAGATGATTACAATATTTACATGTTTGGAGTCTACTAGATCTGGATCTTGGAGCAATAAGAATAAGTAAGAGAGTATAGTGGAGTGGGAGTTAGCAGAGCCTAGTGGTATCCCAGTATTTTATGTGGGGTGAAGGCAGGAGCATTTCCATTTGGAAGATAGGTGAAGGAAAAGTTGGGTCTTGAAGGATTCAGTGTTGGGTATAGTCCTAAGTGAAGGAGGCAGAGAGTTCCATTTTTTACCTAGAGAGGAGGAGAGTAGATGCTGGCCAGTGGGACATTTGGGTTTGTGCATGGAGATTAGGTTTTGGTGTTCATATCGTAGTGCTCTGTTTGGGATGTATGGAGGAAGGATGTTTTTTTAGGACTGGGCATTTATCAGGGGAGAATATTAACTTGTGAGCAGTGGTTAGTTGTAGATAGTCTAGGTGGTTGGGGAGTTCTAACCAGTTCAGAGATTGTAGGCTGAGGCAGTGGTGAGTTGATGTTTTGGATTTGGTGGCAAATTTAGCGATCTTATTATAACAAGCTTAGAGGTCTTGGTAGCAGACAGATTGGTTAGAAGAGGGGCTCCATATAGCAGGGAAGGTAGGTGATTGCCAGGGTATGCCTAGAGGAGTTGGAAAGAAAGTGATTGTTCTTGTATAGCATACCAAGCTTTTGGTGGGTTCTCTATGTTTTGTTGAATATGAAGATCGAATTTGAGGTGTTCATCTAAGGTAATGCCAATGAGTTTTGCTGAGGGGACCACTTCAATGGCAGTGTTAGTTTGGCTTCGGACAATGAAAGTGTTTTTGTCCAGGGAGGAAACTTTGGAGGGGAAGAAAATTAGTATTTTAGATTTGTTGGAGTCTAGGGAAAGGTGGTTTTGGTGCATCCAGTTCTCTGTAGTGGAAAAGGCTAATTGCGTTTTGGTCAGTAATTCAGAAGAGTTGGGTGCAGCACAGATCAAGGTAGAGTCATCAGCGTATTGGATGACTGTGGTGTCAGGGATGACGTTGTGAAGGTTATTTATAAAGATGTTGAAAAGCATGGGTCCAAGGATGGACCCCTGAGGAACGCCAGTAGGTGTAGGCAAGAAGGAAGAGGAGGAGTTCTTCCATTTAACAGCTTGTGATCTGTCAGTTAGGTAGCTGGAGAACCAGGAAAGAGTATTAGGGGAGAGATTGAATTTAGTGAGATGATGGAGAAGGTGAGTATGGGAGATGGTGTCAAAGGCTTTTGAAAGATCTAGCAGTACTGTGGATACAATGAGTCCAGAGTCTCGGGCTTGATTGACAGTTTCTAGGAAGGATAGTAAGGTGGTGATGTTACTATGTCCGGGGCGGAAGCCATGCTGGGTAGGTGTTAGGAGGTGATTTTGAATTAGATAAGGCAAAAGTTGGTGGTGGACATTTTTCTAGAATTTTAGATATTGGAGAGAGTAGGGCAATAGGGCGGAAGTTGGAAATAGTGGTGTTTTTGCCTCCTTTGTGAAGAGGTAGAATGTAGGCTGAACGCCAGAGTTTTGGTATGTATGATTCAATTAAAGATCTATTAATCAGAATACTAATTGGGAGAGCAATACCTTCAGCTGCATGTTTGAGGAAGGAGGAGGGAATGCTGTCAGGGGCGTTTGAGCATGGCTTTAGCTTGGATAGAAGCTTTTTTATAAAAATGGTGGAAACAGGTATGAGATGAAAATTAAGGGGCTTGTTATTTGGGTTGCTGGGTGTTGTGAAGAGGGAGTTAATGTGGATTCTTATTTGAGAATGTTTTAGTTTGCTTAGCTATGGTTTCGGTAAAGAAGGTGTTGAAATAGGAGCTTAAGTTCACCGTCAGTTAAACTAGGGTCAGGGCAGGGATTGTTCAGAGATCTGGGATGGAGAAGGGAGTTGACTGATTTCCAGAATTGTTTTGGGTTCTCGTTGTTGGACTGAAGTTTACTGTAGTAGTTTTTTTTTGTCCTTGGTAACAAGTTTTTTTTACTTGGTTGCGGAGTTGGGTGTATTGGAGCAAGGCAGAGGGCAGTTTAGTTTATCCGAGGAGACTCCTCAGAAGGGTATTCTGGGGAGGTCTCGGAAGAATGGGGACCACCCAGAGGGTGTCGTTGAGAGTGTGGATCTCTGCTGTCCTGTGGATAGGGTGGCGCCAAGACAGAGGCCGGTACTTTTGGGGGAAGAACATAGCATCCTTGCATAGAGCTGTAGATTTGGCCAGTACACTTTAGCTCGAAGGCAGACTCCCCTGGTTCCAAGGACACCACCGGTTCCAAAGAAGCAGAGAACCCCCCAGTTCCAGAGAGACTGGCTCCAACACTGATGTAGGAGCCGAGCTCAGGCGAGCAGACACACCGAGAGGTAGACTAGGAACCGAAGAGGCTCAGGTCCGAGAATCCCCCTTGGGGCCAAATGGTGAACTTCGGCTCCTAGATACTACGGATAGCACAGTGTGTGTCGGAGCAGATATCTGTTCCGAAAAGGACACTTGGGGTGCCGGAGCCGAAGGTTCTACTGCAAGCAGTACTGAATATTCTGGCTCCGGTAGACCAGAATGGCCCAGAGGAACAGCAGCGGTTGACAAGAACTTGGGCAGCTCCAAAGCCAGTTGGGCAGGAGCAGAAAGTAAATTTGCCAGCCCAGGCACCTTCAAGAGTTTGCGTACCATCCTCTCCACATCTTCATCCGATAGGCTCCTAGAGAACATGGAAGAAAGTACTGGGAGAGCGAGATCTCTGAAAATTAGGTGATCTCAGTGTAGGGGAGACCGGTGGGATATCTGTTGATCGGCTCCGAGCTACAGAATCCTTTTTTGGCTCCAAAGTAATTGGAGCTGATACAGGCATGTCAATCGTAAGAACCTCGATCAGGTCTGAAGGCAGTGGAGCCGATAAGGTGAGTCTCTTAGTGGTTTTTGAAATTTTTTCAGGAGGTCCAGATTTCTCAGAGGACACTGGAGAAGGCCTTTTCACAGTCTTTTCTTTCCTGCTAGAAGGAGACCTTGTAGATTGTGAGGAGGAAGAATTACCTAAATCCTACTCAAAGAATGGTTTCAGGAGACTTTTCAACATCAACTTGTTTTTCCTTTCTTGAAGGACTCGAGCTAAAGTAATGCAAAGTACAAGTTGCCTGCAAGTGAATGGCCCCCAAACAGTATACTCACACACACTATGCCTGTCCGTTACGGACATTTTCTGCAAGCATTTTTGGCATTTTTAAAAACCCAAAGTTTATGGTTCTTTTCTTTAAATTCTTTACGCTAAGAGATAAAGAGGAGATTAGTTAAGTCCTCTAACTAAAATGGAGCTTAACTATTGGGGGGAAAGAACAAGCACACCACAGGAAAACCAGAGGACTAGGTCTTCTAACTTAAATGGGCTTAGCCCTGCTCAAGAACGGAGCACAGCACACACAATAAAGGCAAGGTGAGATTAACAGAGGACTAGGTCCTCTAACTTCAATGGGCCTAGCCCTTGAACAAACGTTTCACTAAGATACCCAAGCCTAAGGAAAAGGCAACACACAAGGTAATAGGTTAAAGAGCAACACAACAGACTAAATAACAGCAAGTCCTGTAATTCAAACACGCTATAAAAATAGTAATGAGCCAACAAGGACTCAAAAGCACATACTAAATATAGATAATCTAACTACCACTACAAGATACCAACAGGCCTGACAAATCAGCGACAACAATTTAAGAATAAACTAGTGTCTAACAGTAATGCTACCTATATTCTAAATAACAGTATTATAAAATACAGTTATGTACACTTACTATAAATGTAGATGTTAGAGTGTATTCACTGTTGCAGTCCTAACCAGCCCTAACCAATGGGTTATCCGGCTCCCAGTAGCCCTCGATCGGCCAGAATACCAAAGGCAAGTAAAAATTACATCAGCTGTGGTTGCAAAGGACATCAGGGCGTCCGATACAAAAGGAGGCAGCCGACGTCACTTCAGTCTTTCTTGCCATAACTGTCAGAAGCCCCCAGGAAAACAAGGCTTAAACCAAATTTAGCCTGAACCTTAGGAAAAGAGAAAAGGGGGGAAGGAGAGAGGGAAATCAGGACTGCAACAGTGAATACACTCGAACATCTACATTTATGTTAAGTGTACACAACTGTACTATGTTCTTCGTGTTTCACTGTTGCAGTCATCACACTTGGATAGATTTCCAAAGCTGAAGAAGGGTGGAGGCAGTCAAGAAGAGTTAGAGCTGGATAGTACGCCTTGCAGGACTGCTGCTGCAAAACCTGCCCTGGATTTGGAAACGATAGGCAGGTGGTAATGTTTGGTGAAGGTGTGTACAGAACTACAGGTAGCAGCTTCCAGGATACACAACTGTACTATGTTCGTGTTTCACTGTTGCAGTCCTAATCAATGGGTTGATTACCAAAGCCCAGAGAAAAGGGAAGAACCAACAGAATCAAGGATTGGAGATAATGCCCTGCAGAACAGCAGTGGCAAACCCTGCCCTGGCTCTGGAAAACAAAGGAAAATTATAATGCTTTGTGAAAGTGTGAACAGAAGACCATGTGGCAGCCTCCAAAATGTCTTTAGTAGGGACACCCCTTAAAAAGGCTGCAGAAGTGGAAGCTGCTCTAAGTTGAGTGGGTCCTAACCCCTCGAAGACTAACCTTGCCATGAAAGGAATAAAGTAATACAATGAGCAACCCATTTAGAAATTGTTTGCTTAGAAATAGCCTTGCCCTGGGCTCCAGGGGCAAAGCTGATCAATAACTGTGCTGATTTCCGAAGGTCTTTGGTCCTGTCCAGGTAAAACCTGAGCTGTATGCACATCAACATTAAATCTGCAGTGGCAGCTGGCTCAAAAGGATGAAGAGTGAGTTTCTTTGGAAAAAGATTAAGATCCCAGGCTGGAGTAGGCACCCTTCTGGGAGGTTTTAAGTTGCAAGCACCTCTGAGAAACATTTTCATCAGAGGATGAGAGAAAATGGGTTGCTCAAAAGAACAATGAGCAGAAATGGCTGAAGCATGGATCTTGATAGAGGAAAGAGACCACCCTGAAGCAAATCTGCCAGTTATTCCAGGATCAGAGGAAGGGTAGGCTGAGAAGAATCCCCTCTAGCCTGCATCCAATGAGATAAATCTTTCCCATTTGCCAGCATAAGACTTCCTAGTGCTAGGCCTCCTGGCCTCCCATCAGCATGTCAACCACCTGCTGGGAAAAAGGAGAAGAAAAGGACAGAGTCATACAATGAGCCATGCTGCCAAATGGAGAGACTGAAGATGAGGGATGTAAAACGTTTCCCCTTCCTGAACCAAAAGACCTGGCTTCAGAGGAAGATGTCAAGGAGGAAATTGGGAGAGACTGCGAAGCAGTGGATACCAGTGCTGCCTGGGCCAGTCCAGAGCTATGAGAATAGTCCATGATCGTTCGTCCCTGATCTTCAATAATACTCTGGGAAGAGGAGGAAGAGGAGGGAAGGCATAAACTGACAGAAGCGAAGGGAAGGACAGAGCATCCACTTTCCAGGCTCTGCTGTGATGCTTGTCTGGTGCTAAAAAGAGGTAGAAGATGGTTGTCTGGAGAGGAGAAAAGATCCACTTGGTGTGCCCCAATGTTGAATGATGATGTAAAAAACTGCTCTGTTCAGCTGCCACTCGTGAGGATCCAGGGTCTGTCTGCTCAACTGGTCTGCCAAAACACTGAGCCTTCCTGGAAGAAACTGAGCTAGGAGATGCAGGCCCAGGGATGCTGCTATGGACCAAAGACTCATGCTCTGTCTACACAGGAGGTAAGAATGAGTCCCTCCCTGCTTGTTGATGTACCACATGAATGTGGTGTTGTCTGTCCTGACAAGCAGGGTCCCTGGAGAAAGAAGATGCGTGAAAGCTAGTATGGCCTGCTGGACTGCCATCAACTCCTTTAAATGTATGTGCAGGTGCATCTGCTGGGCATTCCAACTTCCCTGTATGCATCTGCCATCCAGGTGAGCTCCCCAGGCGTAGTCCAATGAGTCTGTAGTAAGAACTTGAGTGGCCAGGGGTGGGTGAAAAGGCATGCCTTTCTTCTGTTGACAGGCTGTTGCCCACCACAGAAACTCTGTCTGCAGACATGGAAGCAGAGGAATTATCACATCCAGGTCTTGTGTGTGCTGACACCAAATGTTCTTGAGGTACCATTGCAATTTCTTCATATGCAGTCTTGCATATGGAATCATGAGAATGCAAGAGGCCATGAATCCCAGAGCTTGCAGGTATTTCCTTGCAGGGAGCTGGGACAGGCGTGCCAAGTCCTTGAAGTAAACTGAAAGTTGTCTGCTTCTCCTGGGCGAGATATAGCATTTGGGCGGCTGTGTTCAGACTCGCTCCCAGGAATGTTATCTCTTTGGATTGCACCATTTTTGATTTTTCCACGTTGAGTGTGTAACCCAGGGAAGAGAGGAGAGTCTTTACAAATTCTAGATCCTTTAACAGCTGCTCCTGAGAATTTGCTTGAATTAGACAGTAGTCCAGGTATGGATAAATCTGAATTTTCTTCTGCCTGCAAAAAAGCAATGACTGGAGGCAGGCACTTTGTGAAACTCTGGGAGCAGTAGATTGGCCAAAGAGCAGCGCAGAGAACTGATAATGTTGCTTGCCCCACCCTGAAATGAAGGTATTGCCTGCAACTTTCCCTGATAAGGACGTGCAGATAAGCTTCTTTGAGATCCAACGTTACCAGCCAGGAATCCTTTTCTAACATCGGCAGCAACTGATGCAGAGTGAGCATTTTGAACTTTGGAATTATCAAGAAAGAGTTCAGGATGAATAGATCTAGGATAGGATGCCAGGTGCCTTTTTTTTTTTGAAACGAGGAAAAGTCTGGAATAGAAACCCTGGCCTACCTGCTGAGCAGGAACCGATTCTATTGCCCCCAAATGTAACAGACAAAATTTGCTTTTCTACTTCTGCCCTTTGGTTTGGAGGAGTGTCCGGGGATCCTTTGAATACTGGAAAGGTGTGGAAAGAAAACTTGTGTCCTAAGGATACAGTTCTGAGTACCCATTTGCTGTCTGTGATGGTGACTCAGACATTTGTAACAAGGGCCAACCTTCCCCCTAAAGGACTCGCCGGATAGTCAAGAACAGGCAGAAGTTGGACAGAGTCATTGAGAATGTTTAGATTGAGATGCAGGCTTAGAACTACCCGCCTTGGAAGAGGAAGCCTGCCAATGTTTAGACCTTTGAGGGTTAGCCACCTGTCCACTAGAAGATTTGTAACCTCTAGTCCTAGAACGGCTCTGTCTGCTAGTATCAGGGAACCTTCAACTCTTAAGGGTAATTCCTGCTAAACGAGGAGGCTGAACTTGCAGAAAGTCTGTCTGCATAGACTTGGCCTGGTCTTCCATCTTCTTGAGCACTTCCTCTGCTTTGCTGCCAAAGACTGTCCTTATGCAAAGGTACATCTAAAAGCTTAGTCTTGACAGGCTCTGGCAGGGGCTGCTCCCTGAGCCAAGCGTGCCTTCTCATAACAGAGCCAGTAGCTGTAGCCCTACAAGAGGCTTCTAGAATATCAAAACCACAATGTAATGAATATTTATTGACAAGACTGGCAGAATTCAGCAAATCCTGCATATCCTTACTCTCCGCCAACTGAGGCATACTTGCTATCCTAGACTTAATAGCTTCCAAGGTGTGCTGCTGGTACTTCAGCATATGAAAAAGAATTAGGAGACCTGATAGCAGAAGTATAAACCTTTTTATCCCACCGATCTAGGTTCCTAGATTCCCTGTCAGAAGGAACAGGAGTTTTAGTAACAGTAGCCTTAACTCCTTTAGGGCCTTGAGAAATAACCTCTGGATCAGTCAACTGATTCCTGAAAAGAAACAAATGAGAATCAGGGACTCTAAAGTACCCGTCAGGTTTCCTGGGAGCAGGAGGAACAAAATTTGGAGTCAAGGAATTTTCCAGAAAAACATCAACCACTTCCAACACAGGTGGAATAGCCAAAGGCTTATGCTGAGGCAAATGCAAAAACTCCCTAATCCTTTTCTTAGAAAGGGGATAATCCTGAATTCCCCATTTAAAATGTTCCCTGAGAGTATTTAAAGTATCACTAAAAGAGAAATCGTGTGGAGGAAAAGCAGAAGGCATGAATTCCTCTGCGTCTGAATCCTCAAAAGGAGAGAAAGCTTGAGAAACTTTCTCTTAATCAACAGAAATGCTAGAAGTAAAAGGACAAAGCCTCAGGAGAGACATCCCTACCTCTTTTTCAAGGAGGAAGCTGTGAACACCTAATAAGAGTCAAAAGGTCATCAACCAATTTAACCATATGAGAATGAGGGGAACAAGAGGAAACTGGAGCCTGCTTCTTCACAGCCTTCCGACTGGAAGGTTTACTTGCAAGTCTAAAGGACTCCGCAAGCCTGGCAGCCGCTGAAGTTGCAGCCGAAGTTAATCGGTATGAGCTTGCTGTCTGAATGAAGAATGGAGGCCTCTGACACCGGAGTCAGATTCGCAGCTCCGGATCCAGCTGAAGTGGCAACAGGCGGAAGGTCAGAAGGCAAAATGGAAGCCTGAGGGCCTCTGAAATGGTCTCAACCGAAGCCTGAGGTTGAAAATCTGCGGGCTGCAGGGGCTGCGAAGGCACCTCACTGGCTACTGCATGACTGACAACCAACTTATCCAAGGACTTGACCTTCGGAAGCCTGTTGCGATCCTTATCCTTACGTTTCTTGGGGCTATCCAAAGTCTGAAGACCAGCGGACGCCATACTGAATCTTATGCCACACTCCAAAATGCTTAGCTAAAAGCTTAGCCCGATGACTAATAGTGCGCGGATAAAAGGAAGCACACAGATCACAATTACGAACGTCGTGGTCAAGGCCTAAACAAACACTACAATAGGAATGAAAATCTCTATGGGGAATCTGCTTTCCACAGGTAAGACAATTATTAAACTTTTCTGACATTCGTTAAGACAAGAAGAGGATCCCCAACGGGGTACTTAGCTGTAGCTGACTTCAACTTTGCAGTCAAACAAAAAAGGTAAACTGTCGACCGGCACTCGTGCAAGAAATGCTTCTGCTTTGGGCTCCGCGGCAAGGAAGACTGAGGAAGTGACGGCAGCTGCCTCCTTTTGTATCAGACGCCCTGATGTCCTTTAACCCGACAGATGACATTTTTACTTACCTTTGGTATTCTGGCCGAGTGAGGGCTACCGGGAGCTGGATAATCCATTGGTTAGGACTGCAACAGTGAAACACTATGAACATCTATTAACTTACAAAGAGAAAAGTGTCTGCAAATATGAAAAAATATGTAAGAATGAAGGTGACAGGACAATACAACATATATAGTTGCAAATATAGAAAACTCCTGGAAGAACCTCATGTCGATCAGGATCAAATGCAGGAATGGTTAAGGATAGGCGAATTCAAACCAAGAGATGAAAGGTTAATATTGGCGGTCCAAGATACTGGGCTACATACACACTGGTTTACAAAGTCCACCACTGAAACAAATAAATGTAGGTTTTGCAAAACGGAATTGGAAATAGCTGCACACCTTGTTGTGACATACTAATGGCAGGACTGTATACTGAAAGGCATAATAATGTGGAGAGAATGTTGCACTGCAGATTGTGCGAACATTATGGTATTGAAGTGGCTGGAAAACACTGGAAACATCAGCCACAAAGCATCACAGAAAATGATTAAGTCTACATCACATGGGATCACCCACTTTACAAACTGTTCAAAAGACAGATGGGAGAAAGCCAGATCTAGTCATCCATGAAAAGATAAAAGTAGCACTAATCATTGAAATCACTACACCCAGTGACTACAGTGTCATATGTACAGAGACATATACAGTCATAAAAAAACAGGATTTGCAGGCAGAAACAAGAGCAATGTGGAAGAAAGACACCTAGACAGTTCCGACAGTAGGAGCAACAAGTCTTATAAAAAAAAAAAAAGAATCTACAATCATAATTAGATATGGTATTGCAAGAGTCATTACTGGGCACATTGCGGGTACTGCAGAGAGCACTTCTGGCTGACATCAAAGATTGAAACAATACTAATTTCATGAACTTTAATCATACTTGACTTAGTAATGGGGTCCATTCCCATCAAGGTATTTGAAATAGAAAAGACGGAGAAATTGAAAAGGGTGTTGAAGGGATCAGAAGCCCATCACGCAAAGAGTTAAATTCAAGGTTAAGTGTGGGTGAATGAGTGATCCCTTGTCTTGTATAAGGAGGTCCACCCTGAGAGGCAACTTGTGATGACTACCCTTGGCTAAATGGAGAAGAGGGAACCATTACTGTCTTGGCCAAAAGGGGGTCCACCAACAAGATTTTTGGTTTGTCCTGCTGAATTTTCAGCAGAACTTGCTGAATAAGTGGGAAGGGTGGAAGCGCAGAGAAACATCCCATTCCAAGATATTAAAAGGCCATCCACTTTCCATACCACAGAACCTGGGACTCTGGCACAAAATTGTGGAAGCTGTCTGTTCAGAGGGGAGGCAAAAAGATCTATTTGAGGTGTACTCCACCGGTGGAGAATGTCCATAAACACATCCCCGTGGAGCATTCATTCATGGGATTGAGCCATGTGTCTGCCTGAACATTTTGAGCTGAAGGAATTAAACTGCCTGCAAAGTGACTTGATTTGGAAGCAATATCCCAAGCCTGAAGAGGCAACCTGCAAAGCAGATAAGACTTCACCCCCCCCTGTTTGCTCACAAACCAAAGGACTGCAGTGATGTCTGTGAACAGTTTCAGGGGGCCTGGGCAAAAAGAAGATTGGAAAACTTGAAGAGCAAAAATCAAAGTCCTCAATTTCTTTGATGCTTGTGTGTTCCTTCTTTATAAAGGGGAACTAAAGACCCTGGACCTTCAGGTTTCCCAATGTTGCTCCCACCCTAGGTCTGAGGCATCTATGAACAGTTCCTGTACAGGAAGAGGAGACTGCAGAGTGAGACATGGGGTTCAGTGAAATTTGCTGAATCCACCACTGCAGTTTTTTTCTTCAGACAAGGAAGAAAAGGAAGAACAAAATCCAGGGATGTGCATGCTGGGACCACAAATATTTCAGATAACCACTGGAATGTCCTCGCATGGAGTTTGGCGAAGGGAAGCATGGGAATACTGGATATGGATACCATAAATCCTTTAAGTATGAGAAACTTCCTGGCTATCAAGGATAATTCCTGTGGTACTTGGAAACTGGGTACACAAAAATATGCTTCAACTCCTGCAACTCCTTCCCTTTTTCCTTGAAGATACCTGAAAAGGGCAGCAGCATTAGCTCCAAAGAGGGCAGAATTATCAAGAGGAGCATCCATAATTTTTTCCCTGACACCAGGCAAAAGCTGTAATCTCAACCAATATCTTCTTAGGACAGTGCCAGATGCAGATGATCTGGCAGATACTTCCACTGCATCATAGCTGTACATTATTGAATGGCGAGTCACTTGGGAAAAGGCTGTCAAGGAGTTGAGCTGAACCTTGACTGCAGTCGAAGGTCTGACCGCAGCTGTAAAGCCCGAGAGAGAGAGCACAGTCAAAACATATTTAGACATATGTTTGGTAATTTATGGCCCTGAAGGCCAGTGTAGAGGAAATAGACCTTTTTTTTTTACCCAGTCTCTCCACCATCTTACCGTCTATCAGATGGAAGCAGAAGGCAAATGTTTAGAAGGTCTAGCTGTAAATACAGAGAACAGCAGAACATTTAAAAAGAAATTTACTCTGGCACCTTGTAAAATCTGGCCTTTTTGGGGAAGGTGCTTAAGAGTCCGGTGCCTTGGATGCTACCAAGAATGCATCTAAAAAGGCAGGCAGTACAATGTGTATAACAGAAGGGGAATGGGAGTCAATCTGTTAAAGATCATAGTACCTTTTCTGCACCTCTGAGACTTTAAAGCAGTCCCATTTAAAGAACTTTCTCATCCTAGAGATGGTTTCTCCGAAAGAGGTGTGTTCGTCAGGGGAGTCAGTAGCTCTGGACTCCATTTCAGGGGAAGCATAACCCAAAGGGTAAGCTATTTGGCTAGAATAGGCAAGGGACTCATCTGAAGAAAAAACTTCAGAAGGCTCCTGCTTTAAATTAGAGCTCCTTGGAACTGAAGTGGGAGAAACCAGGGGAAGAGTAACAGAGGAAGGTCTCAATGCCATAAAGGAATTAAGAATGCCCTGTGAAAAGTCCTGCCAATCTGGAATAGGGTCCTGAGGAGGTGAAGCATGCTTTAGCTTTCACTGCCTTTTAAGAAGGGGATCTGCTTTAGGCAGAGAGGAAGGGACCAACATAAGCCTACCCTCCAGCACAGACATCAGACTCTCTTCACTGCCTATGTAAAGAAAAGTACTTTGAGGGTCGTCCGAAGAGATGAGCCATGGTTCCCCCTTACGATCCTGACTGGACGTTTTGCAAAACCAGACATGCTAATGGCAATTTCCTTAGCAGCTTCAGAAGCGGTACCTGCTGCAGGAGAACAGACAGCAACAGTACGGACGTCCAGGCTTTCATGAGCCTCTAGAGGGATGTCCGGATTCAGAGGTACAACCAAAGATTCAGGCCTAAGTTTTTACCCAATGTACCCTCCATAGCAAGTGCTAGTCGGTTAAGTCTGTGGTTCACCAGATACATATTTAAGGCAGACAAAAAACTGTGGAGCATCTTAGGGACAAACACCTAACAAATCGTACATGCCTTATAATCATGTGCAGACCCTAGACAGAACAGACACTGGTCGTGATTACCTGTGTGTGGAATCTGTCTTCCACAATAGCACTTACCTTTCTTGGATGACATGAACCTCAAAAAACAGCCAGTAGCAAAAAATGAATACAAGAAAACAACACAGTGGAGCACTTATCTGAAAACAGCAACAACTCCATGATCAGACGAACAAGAGAAGATGGCGTTCAGACTGGTGGCAGAGAAGTTCTGAGGATGGTACATGCTGAAGTCACTTTTATGGCTTATGCTTCTTGCTGCCTTTGTGGGACATCCCATGTACTTTGCAGTAGGAAAAGTCTTTTGTGTACTGGCCAGACATTTGGTTCGCCTAGGTGGAGAATCCCTCATGTTATGAATACTGCAACATGGGAATAGAGACATCAAGAGGTTAACTTGAGAGCCTGAATGTCCAGATGAGAGACATGACAGAAGGGTGAGAGAAGTCATGAATTGGGAACCAACAGCCCTGGGGATCAAATAAGGCCAGAAAAGGGAAAGCCATATCTGACAAGTCCAGAGTGGGGCAATGAGTATGACAGCGATCATCCTTTGATGCTTCCTGCAGAAACTTTGGAATCCAAAGAGTAGGGGGGAAAGACAGAGAAATAGAAGTTATGTCCTTACCATAACGTTCCATGTGGAGTGTTCATCTCGCCTTTGTTCTTACACCTGGGTTCGGAGCCGATCCTCGGCTCCGTGTCAGCCGCTTGGCAAAGCTCTGCATCGAGAAGAAGCTCGAGACCAACCTATCTCCCACAATCCCCCTCTGCCTTTACCTCAGATCTAGTTTGCAAATAAACCAGAACTCAACGGGAGTGAACATAACACATTCATGCAAAGCATAGCTGAAACACAGCCACAACAACTGAACAAAGGCAGAAGCGGGAGAACCAAATCAGACACCTAAACTGGACGTTCTTCCTGAGGGTGGGAGGGTGGGAATGTAAGAACAAAGGCGAGATGAACACTCCACATGGAACGTTATGGTAAGGACATAACTTCTATATGTGAGAGTGTTCAATCTCGCCGTTTGTTCTTACACCTGGGTAGCGTCCCTAGCTCCATGTTCCTGAGGAACTCACGGGAGAACGTTCCTGAGCACAGTGGAACCAAAGGTTGCCCTGTCCCTGGAAACCCCATCTACTTTGTAATGAGTAATGAATGTATGTGGCTTAGACCAAGTGGCAGCCGCACAAATAGTGTCCAACGGTAGGCGGGCTGCATGAGCCAGGGATGTAGATATTGATCTTGTAGAATGCCCTTTGGGCTTGACAGTAAACTCTGCTCAGAGGCAGTATAAACAAAAATAATACAATCGGAAAGCCATTTGGAAAGGGTTCGTTTCGTAACTGCCATGCCCTTTCTGCTGTCTGCAAAGGCTATAAAGAGCTGATCTGTTTTTCTGTGATCCTTTGTTCTATCCAAGTAAAACCTGAGTTGTCTATGAACATCTAACTTGTGTAGCATATATTCCAACTTATTGGAATGGTTCTTGAAAAAAGTGGGGAGCTCAATGGACTGATTAATATTACTGACGGAGCAAACTTTGGGAAGAAAGGATGGATTAGTGCGAAGAGATACTCTATCAGGGTGAAAGATCAAATATGGGTGTTTAACGGAAAGAGCTTGAAGTTCCGATACCCATCTGGCTGATGTGATAGCTACCAGAAAAAGGGTTTTCCATGACAAAAACTTCAGAGAACAGGAAGAGGCTGGTTCAAAGGGTAGTAGCATTAGCTGTGATAATAGAAGGTTCAAATTCCAAGGTGATGTAGGAATTCTAACTGGTGGCCTAATATGGAAATATCCTTTTAGAAAGGCCTTACAAAGTCTATGAGCCATAATAGGAGCCCCATTTTCTCCCACATGAAAGTTTGAAATGGCAGCCAATTGCACTCTCAAAGTGGCAGGGGAAGCTCCTTGGTGGAATAGTTCGGATAAAAACTCCAAGACTCTGTTAAGAGGGGCTATTACGGGATCCAATTGTTGTGTAGTTGCCCAGTGTACAAAACGCTTCCATTTACTAGTGTAAATCTTTGTAGTGGAAGCTTTATGAGAAGCCACTAGAATATTTTGAACTGCAGGGGAAAGAAGATCAGACCTGGCTAAGAAGGGAAGCGGAGCAGCCAAGCTGCTAGGCTGAGGGAGAGGAGCGACGGGTGGGGAGCCCCTGACGAGTGGGTCAGCAGATTCGGCTCCGGGTCCAGGATCCAGGATCCCCAAATTTGGTGTGCTTGAAGAAAGGGAAACCAAATTTGACGAGGCCAGAATGGGGCAACGAGGATTATTGTCCTTTCCAGGTTGTTGGCTTTCTGTAGAAATTTTGCAATCAGGGGAATAGGAGGAAAAGCGTACAGGAGACCCGGGGGCCAATCGTGAACCAGAGCGTCCCTGGGGACTTCCCCTGGAGGGGGTAATAGGGCAAAATAGCTTCTGCATTTGGCGTTCATTGGAGACGCAAACAGATCGCAGCAAGGCTGGCCCCACTTGCGAAAAATTTTCTTCGCAATTGATTGAGGGACCACTCGTGAGGTAACAGGATGGTTCTGCTCAACCTGTCCGCTATGACGTTGGATAACCCCGGGATGTGCGTTGCTATCAGAAAGCGACCCGTGCACTCTGCCCATTGCCAGATTCTCATGGCCTCTCTGCATAGTTGATGAGACTTGGTTCCCCCTTGTTTATGTACCAGACTACGGACATGTTGTCCGACTGAACTGCAATGGTCCCTATTGGAAGAAGGGGAGAAAAGTGTTGCAACGCTAGAAACACTGCCCTCATCTCTAGAACATTGATGTGCAGATTGTACTCCAATTTGGTCCATTCGCCTTGGACTGTCTGTCCCTGAAAGATGCCCCCCACCCTATCAGGGAAGCGTCCGTGGTCACCGTAGCTGTCGGCGTGGGTAGCACAAATGGTCATCCGCTGGAGAGATTGCAAGTCTGAAGCCACCAAGACAGGTGCGATTTGCAGATGTTTGTGATGTGAATTTCGTGTGTCAGGGGTAACTGTTGGAACGACCATTGTGCAAACAGTAGCCATTGAAGAACTCTCACGTGCAAGTCTTCCCAAGGGTATCGCAATGAGGGAAGCTGCCATGAGACCTAAAACCTTCAGAACCAGTTTTGCTGGGGATTTTTTGAACAACAGGAGAAGAGATGCAAAGTTTTGTAGGGAGGCTATTCTTTCTGGAGGAAGCCTTAGGATTAAACAACGCGTATCCAATTCTGCTCCTATGAATGAGATATGCTGTGATGGCTGTAATAAAGATTTTTCGAAATTTACGGAAATTCCGAGATGAACACAGAGTTGTAGTGTGTAATCCCTGGCCTGAATCAGTCGACGCTCGGTGGTGGCAGAAAGGAGCCAGTCGTCCAGATACGGAAACACCTGGAATCCCAGGCGTCTCAAGTGAGACGCTACCACTGCCATACATTTGGTGAAAACTCTGGGGGCTGAGGTCAGACCAAAGGGCAGGGCTCGAAACTGAAAGTGACTGGCTCCCAGCCGGAAGCGCAAGTGATCCCTGGACGCCCTGGCCATTTTGATGTGGTAGTACGCGTCCTTTAGATCTATTGAGCACATCCAGTCGTCCTTCTGTAAGAATGGAAGGATCGATTGAAGCGTGACCATCCGGAACTTTTCTTTCTTGATGAAGGTATTGAGTTTGCTTAGGTCCAGAATTGGCCTCCCGTCCCCTGTCTTTTTTGGAACTAAAGAACCTTGAGTAAGTTCCAAATCCTCTTTGGTCCGCTGGGACTGGTTGGATGACACTTTTTTCTAGCAGCTTTGAAATTTCTATAGCTGCAGGGCCTCGCAGATGGGGCGGTACATCTGGGAGTCTTTTCTGCGGAAATGGGGGCAATAGGAAAGGAATTCTGTAACCTCTGGTAACAATGCTTTTTACCCAATTGTCTGATGTAAGACTTTGCCAGGCCTGAGGGTATAAAGCTAAGTGACCCCCGACTGCCTCCAGAGCAGGACAGTCGGGCCTCCTCTCAGGAGTGCTGGAAAGGTTTCCCGGGGAGTGTATCCCTGTCACCTTGGTTTTGCGGACCCCCTCTGCCGCCAGGGCGACGTCTTCCACCTCTGCCCCCTCCTCTGCCTCTAGAGGGGGCATCACCCTGTGTGCCTGGGAAAGAGCCTTGGGGTTTTCTAAACCACATTTTTCCACCACGTTGCCCTTTGGGGTACGGTCTGGATGGGATGGAAAAACGGACTCAGACAGCAGACAGAGTCTTTCCCTCTTGCTCACACCGGGTAAGGGTCTCCTTTACTTTTGGGCCAAAGAGAGTGGCACCATCAAATGGGGCATTAGTAAAGGAAGACTTGAAGGCTTCCGCAAAGGAACATAAGCGCATCCAGGATTGTCTACGAAGAGCAATCGCTGAAGCCGCAGCCCTACTCGATCCTTCGGCTGCGTATGAGATCAGCCTCATGGACGAGTTCACAATAAATGTAAGGGTATTGAGTTGTGCTGTAACTTTCTCTCGAAACAGCAGCATCTGTAGTACCCTGGAGGGTATCTCCCAACTCTTTGATTAGATCCCTCTGTAACCGTGTGAAATGGGTCAAATAGTTCAGGGATCGCATGGAAAAAGCCGCTGAACTAAAAATGCGCTTCCCATACCTGTCCATAGTCCTAGAATCTCTGTTAGGCAGATGGACAAATGAGGAAGATTCAGACATCTCCTTTTTCGTGGCCACTGCCACCACCATAGCGTCCACTGGAACTCCCTTTGTGAGATAAGCCTTGTCTTGTGGGGCAGTAATATATTTATTAGGCTTTCTAGGGACTGGCTCCACTGTGTCAGGTGTCTCCCACGCCCTTCGAGCAATCAGTTCCATCAACTCATCGAAGGGCGGAGTGACCCAGGAGGAGGAAGGGCGAGCACCGAATGCCTTCAGCAAGACTGACTCATCCTCAGAAGGGGGTAGGGCTTGCCAATCACCTCTCTGTTTTAGGATCTCCAGGATGTCAGAAAAGGAGACATCCTCTGAGGGTGATTTTGGGGACCCTTCTGACTCATCTAAGTCAGTGTCCGATGTCAAGGATTCTTGTGGAGAATCCAAGTGTCTCCTCTTACACAATCTTTTCCTCGGAAATTCCTCGGGGGGGGGAGCATCCTATGAAGCCTCCGAGGAAGAGGGGGCACCCTCTGGGGGTGGCTGAGAGACTGGTGCTCGATGCTTAGATGTAGCCGTGGGTGCAGAGGATAACGGACCCTTATGGGAAGGAGAAGCTGTTTCTGCTGAAGTGGTTGTCTGAGTCGACAACACCTTCCTCATGAGGTCGAAGGCCCCCGGGTCCCGAGTCGAGGAATCCCTCGGTTCCGAAGAAAACTGAGGAATCCCAGAGACAGGAACCGATGGCATCGACCCAGAGGATGGAGCAGAGTCGAGCCGAGCCGAGGCTCCGAGAGGGAGAGTCGGAACCGAAACGTCGGTCCGACTCTCGGTCCCCGATCCAAGGATGGATCTTCTGCTCTGCGATTCCGGTAATGGGTCCGTCGGAGTCGAGGTGAATGGTGCCGACAGAGAAAAAGACTGTTCCCGGCACCGAGGGCTCCACAATCATCAGATCAGCCCCTCCCGGCTCCGAAGACTGGATAGGCCTTGGAGGAGGAACAGATGGAGATAAGGGAAGGCCTTTGAGTCTCGACACCAACTGGGAGGAGACAGAGATGAGTTTGGACAAGGCCGTATTCTCCATCAATTTCTGCACCACACGGTCTACATCGGTGTCGGAGAGGGGCCTAGAAGAACGCGTCGAAGGAATCGAAGACGGAGCCGACCTCAAAAGTACAGGAGGAGGAAGCTCCGTCACTGGTTCCAAGACTCGAGGCTCGGTAACTGACAAAAGTTCAACACTCGGCCCCGAGGTCTGTGGAACCGGTGAGCGAACTTTAAATGAAGAGCTCGGAGCCGATGACATGGGCTCCGTCTTAGATTCCTTCGAGGATTTAGATGTCTGGTCCGATGCATCCAGAGCCTCTTGGAATGCAGGCTTCAAAAGGCCTCTATCCATAAGTTTCCTGCGCCTATCTGTCATGACCCTTCCACTGAAAGAATGACAGATGGAGCAGTCTTCTTGCAGATGGAGAGGGCCAAGACAGTAGACGCAGGAATTATGATCATCTGTGACAGACATTTTCTGTCCACATTGGCACCGTTTGAAGCCTGATTTAGCTTTTTCAGACATGTTAATAGTACAGTCAAATCCAAAAAGTTAAACAGTGCAATAGCCAGTAATAAAGTCAAATCCATATAAAAAATATATGTCTAACAAGGGAGGAAAACTTGGGCAGTCTAGCTATTAAAGGAACTAGAAAAAACATGCGGTTAGTTTGAAGCTTGGAATATTGGAATGTTTTATCCCCAAAGGATGTGACAGGTCTGGACTGGAGTCCAGTATCCATGACAGATATTGAAGATAAGTAAAAAAGGGAGGGAACACAGTTGGTGAGGCAAAAATGGGGCAGAGAGGATAACAGAGTTCTTCAACAGATGTTCTTTCTGTAAGAATTTTGGAATCAGGAGTAACAGGGTATAAGCACAAAGTAGACCGAAGGGTCAAATGCGGACTAGAGCATTTCCCTGACTCGGGGGGTGGGGGGGTTGGGGGGGTGGGGGGTTTAGAGCAAAATACCTGCTGCGCTTCTTGTACAGACATGTCAAAAGATTGCTACAAGGTTGGCCCCAACGGCAGAAAATCTTGCCACTGACAGAGAGACCACTCATTAGGAAACTAAATGGATCTGCTGAGTTTGTCCATTAATACAGTGGATTTCCCAAGAATGTATACTGTCACTAGAAAGCAGCTGGAGATCACCCACAGCTACACACTCAACCTTTTTACAAAGGGGAGCAAAATCGGGTCCCCTCTTTGCTGATGTACTAAACCACAGACATGTTGTCGGTCTGATTCACAACAGTCCCTAGAGGGAGAATAACTTAAAAGGACTGCAACGCTAATAAGACTGCTTATCTCTAGGACACTGATGTGAGAATTGGTCTTGGTGGGACCATGTGCCTTGGACCATCTGTGCCAAAAAATACCCACCACCCCAACTGGGAGGTATATGTCATCACCATGGCTACTGGAGGAGATGGAATGAATGGACAGCCCAAGTAAATACATCTGACTGAATCTACCAAAAAAGAGGATTTATGCATACCCTAGTTAAGTTTGACTGGGAAAGACAGATGATGTTGTGGAATAGACAACTGAATAGTTCACCGAAGAACATGCACACAGAAACGTGCCATGGAAACTCAGACTATGGCAGCTACCATCGAACCTTTGAAGGCCAAGTCTGGCTGGAGTAGTAGGATGAAGGATTTGCTATACCTGGAACTTGATTGTAGCTATACGATGTGTAGGCAAATCTGATTTACTGTGTTCAACCGGGCACCGATGAACTCCAGGCTCTGTACTAGCTGTAGTTTGGATTTGGAGAGGTTGACTGTAATACAATACTTCATACAGTTGGAGCAAAGCGTCCCTGACTGTTCTCAGAAATACCCAACTGGGGCGGTGAGGAGCCAGTCATCTAAATATGGAAATACTCAAAATCCCAGCAGTCTCAGGTGAGTTACTACCACTGCCATACACTTGGTAAACACCCTGGGGGCTGTAATGAGACCAAAGGTCAGGGCTCAACTGATTAGTGAGTCTCCCAACTTAAAGCACAGATATCTTTGGGAGTGTCTGTTCAGACTGAACACATCCAATTGTCTTAGTGTAAAAAAGGCAACATGGGCTGAACCGTGACCATTCAGAACTTTGACTTCTTCACAAACTGGTTCAGGGTTGCTTAAATCCAAAGTTGACCTCTGGCCCCTTGTCTTCTTTGGCAGTAAAAAGAACCTTAAGTTCTGAATCATCCCTGGTCTTGTGGGACCTCCTGAGTGACACTTGTCCAGCAGCTTTTGAATCTCTTGAGCTACAGTTTTTCTCTGACTGGGAAGGGACGTCCTTTGGTTGGTGGAATCTGGAAAAAATATGAAATAACCTCTGGAATTTAGTTTAGTATCCAAGAATCTTTTGTTATAAAAGCCCAGGTGTATGGTTGCAAGGAAAGCCCCCCCGACTGCATACAGAGGTGAGGAGTCAGGCAACCATTCAGGACCACTGAAAGGGTCCATCTAGAAAGGAATCTTGGAAACCCTGATTTTGCAGGCGGCCTATGCCACAATAACAGCATCCATTTCAACCCCCCATCCCTGGACGAGTCTGTCCCCACTTGAATCCTGAAAAACGCTGGGAGTTACTGAACCACATTTTCTTGCCACCTCTAATTTTGGGAAAAGGATTGGCGAGAGGTAGAAAAACAAATTCTTATGTCAGACAGATTCCTTCCCTCCTGTTCACTGTGGGAGAGAGTTTCTTTAACAGAGGAGCCAAGCATGGGTATTCCATCAAAAGGAGCATTGATGAAAGAAGACCTGAAAGGCAATGCCTGAACCAGCAGCATGTCAGGTACACTCTGCAGCACGATATGAACCTCAGACACACTGGAAATGGAGAATAGTATGGCCAGTTGTAAGGATGACCTTTTATAGTCCTCCACAGATGTCGACTCAAAGGATTTGGAGAGCTCTTTGGTCAAATCCCTCTAGTGTTGCAAAGCTGGCTGAATAATTCAGGGACCTCAAGGCAAAGGTCACTGAAGCAAATATGCAATTTCCATATCTGTCCAATGCCCCAGACACTATTAGGGGGATGAACAAAGAAGCTCTGCTCAGCTAGCTCCCTTTTTAAGGCTGCTGTCACAACCACAGCTTCAAGAGGGACTCTCTTGCTCCAATACGGTCTGCCCAGCGATTCCAACATTTTGCCTGGATGAAGGGGAATGGGGTTTGACACATTCTGGTTCATTTCATGCCAGGCAAGAGACTAGGTTGGTAAGCTCATCAGCCAGGGGAGATGCACAAGACATTGATGAACCAGAACACAAAGCTTCCAGAAATACTGGCTCCTCTTGGAAGGGTGTGTATCTGAAGACCATCCACCTTTATGCTTAAGGATGTCAAGAATGTCTCCAAATGAGACTTCATCCAGTGGAGATCTAGAGGACCCTTCCCCTTCTTTGAAGTCAGAGACTCCTATGAAATCTCTCATAGAGGATACTATGTGCCTCTTTTTCCATGTTTTCTTACAGTGAACCTCTTCAATGGGATGTTCTATCTGCAGAGATGGGAAGTTCCTCTAATGAAGCTGTCTGGAGGCTAGTTGGCACAAGTCTGTCCCTGTGGAGTAGATTTGATGGGATCAGAGCTTGGACCCACTGGAAGAACAGGTGTAGGACCCAAGAAAGGAGACAGAAATCGGCTCTCTCAGATGAGAGAAAATCCTCACTACCTCATATCCAAAAAGACCACAAGAAGCGGTGACAGGCCACACCTGTGCCGAAACCTCTGAAGCAGCTAAGCCTTGACCCTATCTCGATCCCCATCTCGAGGAGGGAGCCAACACCTAGGGGCAAGGACAGCTGTAACATTGGAGTAAATCCTGGTTCCCTGGATCCAACTCTGATGCTTCGGCTCCGGGATTCATCCCAATCCGAGGGGATAGGAGAAGAACCAGAAAAAGGAACTTGTCAGAGTCAAAGACCCAACAGTCTTCAGCTCTGACACTGTCAAGACTCAGACCCCAGGCCTCAAAATCATGTGACAGATCAAAAAAGATATTACATGGGAAGTGGAGGGGAGGACCACAGATCCAATGGGGGACAAAGCTGGAATAAACCCCATCTAAATCTGAGCTCAGAGGAACTTCCTCATAATTCTATCCATATTGTATTGGCCTAGAGATACTTCTGGAAGATCTAACAGAAGACGTAGTGGACTATGGTCTTGACTGTTTCCTCAGTGTGGTTTGAAGAAAAAGGGAATGGAGCTGATAACACAGTGGATCAACTATGAACTCAGGTGAGCACGTTCAAGGAGATTTTGAAAAAACAGTGGACGGATCAGAGTACTATTTAGGAGATTTTTCTGGTATAATTAGATGTGAGGGTTTAGGATCCAATGGTTTGCTTTTAGGATCCAAAGCAGATGGAAGTCACAGTGACAGGAAGGATCTTCACAGACTGGGTAGGGGATCTCTTTCGAGACTCCAAAGGAATTTTTAGAATGATTCCAGGATGAAGATAGGGGTGGCAATCCCTTAAGGACCAATTAGATTCTAACTGCAATAGCTCTCAAATTAAAAACAGCACAATTAGCATCAAGGTGTGCTGCTCTTAGGCAATAAACACTCCATATGGGCATTAGAATTTGGAAATTTTTGCCCACGGGAAGGGCATTTTTAAAGATTGTTATTATGGCTGAGAAGCCAACCAAGAGAAATTTTTTTTTTTTTTTTTTTTAAATAGTAAACTACCAGCAATGGTAGGAATAGTACCCTATAAAGGTTAAGAAAAAGAAGCAGCAAGGGAAAGAATTGGTACCAACAATGGTATGCAATGAGTACCAAAACAGGTAGGAAAGAGGCAGCAAAGGACTAATGTATGGAAATAAATTAAAACCTCGTCAGAAGGAGAGGGAGGACAAAAGAAAGTATTGAAGCTACTCACAAATACTTGTAACAACTGAAAAAGGCTTGAGAGAGGATCCACGTCAGTGCAACATGGCAGCAAACAAAACCTGGGGTACTGTAGCCTAGCTAGGGCATTATGGGAAGAGGGAGGAGCTCAAGAGCTAGATCCACAAGTCTGAGATATGCAGCCTAGATGGATCAGAGGTCAGATCCGTAACCCATACGTTGAGGAAAAATGAAGAGGACATCATCAGATCATTCATATTACTTCCTATTGAGAATGCACAGATACTACCTGAGGCTGGTCAGCTCTATAAGGATCAGAAAGTAGAGCCTGCCCTGAAAAGAGAAGTTGGAGGAATAGCAGTATAACAATGGGAGAACGAGTCAGCCTCTATAAGAACCAAACTCTTGAAATTTTCAAATCTGATTTTTAAAGGCTCTATTAAATACAGCTTTCATCAAATTATTTTCAATACACAATTTTGTATTTGTTTTTAAAGGAGCAAATCAAATACTTTCTTCCCCTTAGATATCTGGACGGTATGAACCTTTTCATAAAGCTCAATCCTCTTCTCACAGCTACATATAAAACAGTATGCAGTATGGAAGTCCTCAAGACATTCTATTCCTATTCGAAGAGTAGCTTCTGCCTTAAGTACAAAAATGAAGCCAGGAAATTGCTCACTGACAAAACCAATAGAACAGATCAAGTTTTTGAAAAATACAACTCAGTGGAAATTCCTTTTTCCAGCAATTAAGGCGCAGGTAGGCTCTAATACTTAAGCCTCAGATAGTGACCTATTTACATCGGAGCTTCCCTCTACCCCAAAAATACACATCTCGTTTGCTCCCAAAGAGGAAGGAGTTTGAAGTATCCCACTGCTGCAAATGGGGACTGGTTTGGATGTGTGGTGGGTGTTATGCCTAGACTTCACTCTGCCCTGGAACGCCTCAAATGATATGGCTGCATAGACTAGAAAAAAGTGGATTTGTCTACACAGCCATCAGCTAAAGTCCAAATCTACCTTAGAGGACCTTATGACAGGCTAAATCCACCAGTGATTCAAAACTATTATCCAAAACCCTGGAACATGCAACCTGCACCCACACCTCCATATGAAGACACGAGCAGGCAAGCCTTTATTCCTCTAAAATCCAGGCCACTAGTTGAACCTCTACCATCTAGGTTATACGACTTTATGCTCTATGCCATTAAGTCAAAGTAAAGTGTTCTGCAGAAATATTACAATACGTGCAAGCCACAATAGTTAGAACTGAAGAAAATATAGAATGAAGGATACGAACAAGTAAGCTTCACAGTCCACCTATGTATGCCCCTAGCTATTTTAAGACCCATGTTGGTCTTTTGCCAAGAGGCCACTGGCTTCTCCAGTGCTGAGAGGACAAAAATAAGGTGTGCAGTATCCAACTGTTATGATTTATAATTTCAGTGGCCCTTCCGAAAAATACTTAACTTTTTAAATTAGAGCCGACACTTGGCATGCTAGAAATAATGTGCTGTGAATGAGCACAAAAGCTGCTGAATGGCACAATTATTTGCACAATTTTACAATACCTGCAGTGTCTCCTGATTCAGCAGGGTATCATTCCCCTTTAAGAATCACTACACAGCACCACTACAAGGAGGCCAAACAGGTGCTTATCAGAAGAGCTGTGGGTAAGTTCAAGACATAGCTGGAAGGATGCTGGTGGTAAAAGAAAAACAGCTGGAAGAGGATTTATATACTTCCAGAACCAGAAACTGTTGCATTTCCTCTGCTTAAAGCTTTGTGTTTCCCAAATCTTTAAAAAGAGAGTGATTAAATTGCTTTTCATTAAAGCTGGAACAAATGTCCTTGGCAAAGTTCTGCTTCTTTGCTAAATTGATGCATGTTTTAATGCATTTTTAAATCCATCGTTGAGCTACATAAAAACTAAAATAACTAGTTGGAACTACAGTCATTTGTCCAAATCAGCATTAGTCTGTTAAACTAAATGCCACCACATAGATGGATGTAACTTCAGGAGGAAGAAATCAAACAAAAGTTAAAGGGTATGACAAACCTATTAAAAAAAGATGGACATGAGAGGAAGACAGTAATATGTGAAATGTAGTAAACGAGTGTGGGTACAGGAGATGGCTAAAGTGCACACAGATGGATTTACCTTACCATGAGATGAAAATACAAAAGGGTCTTATTACAAACGTTCACAAAAGGGAGCAGGATTAAACTACACATTTCTAGGAATGCGAACAGCTATGGGATTTAGGTCTATTGCTATATATATATATATATATATATATATATATATTTATACATATATACACACACACATACATACACATATATATGAGGGCAGAGGAAGTGAAGTTAAGGGTATGCTACAAATTATGCTAATGTGGTGCAAAACAGCATGGGAAGGGAAGCAGTATGGACAGGATTGCCTCCTAGTACGAGTAAAGAATTATTCACAGAAGCTCTGGAAGCAAGACAAAACTCAGGAAATTAAGAAAAAAGATAAGGTAAAAGCAGAAGTCAGGAAGGCTACTGCAGAATGCGAGCAAGGGAGGAGGTGAATGCTAGGACCAAAAAAAGTGATTGGCAGAGTAATGTACATTTATGAGGGTGTGAAAGTTGGAAAGCAAAGAGGAGAGCCGGGTGATCAGAAGCTGGTCAATGTTACAAAAGTACATATGAACGGGGAAATGACTATTAAAGTGTGTGTATTGTACAATCTCACTATGATGCATCTAATGCCTAAATTCATATGATGCCCTTAAAGTGCATGGAATTATTTATGTTCTCTGAAACCTAGAAAAAAATTAAGAAAAGCTGCAAGTACGATTCATCTGATTCATCTGGCAAAATTATCCACTACCAATTGCTACAGCAGGATTTAACTATGAAATGGTCACAGCCAAAACAGATCACATTAATGTGTTCCACTTCGGTGCCTGGTGACATGTTTGTGAACACACTGCATCAATGCATAGCAAACAAAGCATATGGATGGAAGTGAGGGCTGCTAAGGAAAAGTGTACACATCAAGCACAAAACTGCAAGGCACAAAAGATGAAGTGGGTGCAATCTTGAGATGTGATGAAGGAGCCATGCAAAGGAACATGGTAAAGATATTTCGAATGACTACACACTGCCAAGGGCCCTGCATTAAAAAAAATTCAATAAAGTTTACCAATAACAGGAAGTCTAACAAATATTCCCTGATTAGAAACACTCATTTGTACAGGATTTACAAAGCAAATAGAATCAGTAACATGCAACTTATTTTTGTGGTGCTATGATCTATCATGAAAAGGCATCAATACATTTAGAAATGCACACAAAAAAAGTACCTGTGAGGAAGCAGAATTCTGGAACCAAATTTACAGGACGCTGGGTTTCACCACCTGGTCCTCTTCTACTCCTAACCTGACTAACCAAAAGGGGCTGATTCACCTCTGTGATCTCTTCATTGTATTGCTGGTGAGGAGGAGAAGGGAAAAATGACCACTAATGCTTTAATGACTGCAATACTACTGAATAAACAACTTCCAATGAAAACAGGGTAAAAAAATGTAACTAAAAATCATAAAAACAGTAAATTATAGACATTCATCAAATGGAACAGTCAAGTTACAGATATTCATCAAATAGACGCAACATAGGTTCATAGTTACGGACTAGGCTATCTGCCTTTGTGGGCCATTTTAAGCCTAGCCAGTTACCCCACATGAGTATCAAACCCTGCATCTTGGGGCTGCAAGGTTACCACCTTAATTATGCCAGCCTCGCACCATATAACTATTCCTGCCACAGATGCCACCACCAGATATCACTAAACTCTTAGCAACACTGTGCATTTCAAATCTATTTAAAGAAAGGCAGGTAATCTAGATTCCACTTTACAATAACACCCAGATACACTTAACTGATGGTCACTGTTCTCCTAACAGCACAAAATAACTACAGTCCAGTCTGCAAAACAGACTCCTGTAAAGAATGAAAATACAAAACAGTGGGGAAAAAAAATGGTTCTAAAAGTATCAGCTGATCTTTACTGGGATCCTCTCTATTTCAATTTCATTACTTCCCCTCTCAAAGCACTTATTTTAATAATAAGTTCTCTAATGAGCTCTCAACAAGACCTTTCTCCAACAAATATGAGTGAGCAAGCCAATTTCTTGTAAATAAAAATAAATAACTGCACAAAGCTATCAAAGACTATACACCAATCCCAAATGACGGCTACTTATTCAGAGAGAGAGGACATTAATATGGACCCTCAAGAGTTTTTCTACCAATTACACTATCCATCCCCCTCGTTGACAGTTTTGAACTCACTATCATATTAGGTGTTTGTAACGCTTTCCACCAAAAAAAAATATATACATATATAGATAGATATAGATATATATGCACACATCCAAAATTGTGCAGCCAGTCTGACAGTTCCGACAAAGGGTTAAGGCTGAGAGTTATAATTCAGCACAGTTGTGTAAGTAAAACAAAGTACTTAACATGACGTTAGATCTGTCTGGTCTATTTCACTCCTTCCTTGACTTATGGGTCATGAATCCGACTTGCAGACACTTTTCCTAGACACAAGATCCAAAGATCAGGCTCCTCCCCTTGCCCAAAATCCCCACTCTCCCAACATTACTTCAGGTCAATTCTGACTTAGGTTGCTGAAAAATAAAATATATACATTTTTATCTATACATATATATCCTATATATAATAGAAGACTGCATAACAGATCGGGAGAAAATCTACACTGAAGCAGCACCAGGATGAAATCCAGTGCCAATGGCAAATCATACAGTTAGAGCAGAAGAAAAGAAAGGAAAATAAAATTCCATGAAACTGAAGAGGGAAGGAGGGAGGGAAAATGGAGGACTGAAACAGACAACACAGACCTGAAGTTCTCTTTTCCACCCATTACTCAACTGATGGGACAGAGTGCCCAGCTACTTAGCTCCCAGGTGCTCTCATGGAAGGATGTGCAGGAGAAAAGCAGAACTGAAAGACCCTTTACCTCTGGAAAACGAATCCAACTTGCAATGACAAATGAAAGTATGAACACTAGACCAGGTGGCAGCTCAGCAAATATTAATTGAGGCCCTAGAAAAGAAGTCCGCAGAAGTAGAAACTGACTTTACAGAGTATGCTTGGTTTAAGAAAGGCCAAAACTTCTACCCAAGATATTCTTTGATCCATCTGTGTTAATCATCTTTCATTCATCACTGATGGGTTAGGTTCTAAGCCCTCGGAACAAAGTAGGCCTTTTTACCAAGCTCACTCCAGTCAAAAAACTCTCGAGCTAAGTCTTTACACCCAGAATGCTCGTCTGTTACCTCAGATAGCATTTGCTAGAGAAAAGGAAGTAAAGTCGAGGCCACTAATGCACAACTACCCTAGGGCACCACTTAGACCCAAAGCATCCCCCAGGAGCCTTTGGAGGGGGAAGGAGAATGGGAAGTAATGAATGAAAGAAGATGAACAAAACAGATGGAATGTTATGGTAAGACAACTTCTTTATCTGATGTTGTTCATCTTCTTTCCATTCATCACTGATGGGACAGAATCCCAAGCTACCTTGAGGTCCATGGGTGGCCCTTATGAAAGAACATTCCTGAGTACCACTGAGTCGAAGGCAGCTCTCCTCCTGAGTACCACTGAGTCGAAGGCAGCTCTCCCTCTGGAGACAAAGTCCAATTTGTAATGATTGATAAATGTATGAGGCTTAGCCCAAGTAGCTGCGGCACAGATGTCATCCATGGAAGCCCTGCAATGGAAAGCTACAGATGTTGCCATACATCTAGTGGAGTGAGCTTTAACTTTTGGCATAGGTTCATTACTGAGGGAATAGATAAAACGTATGCAGTCCCTTAGCCATTTTGATAAAGTAACCTTGGAAACAGCCTCCCATTCTGAGCCCAGAATAGGAGATGAAAAGCTGTTCAGATTTACGGACAGGTTTGGTCCTGTCTAGATAAAATCGCAATTGTCTATGTACATCTAAAGAGAGAAGGCAGTACTCTCCTCTATCGGCAATATTCAGAAAGAACACTGGTAGGTCAATGGTCTGGTTTATGGAGAATTCAGAAACAACTTTGGGGAGAAAGGATGGATTCTTCCAAAGTGATACTCTGTCCTTATTCAAGACAATATAAACTCTCTTGATACACACGATGCCTGTACCTCAAACTCTTCTGGCAGACGTGATGGCTACCAAGAACAAGGATTTCCAATACAAAAACTAGGTCAAACTGTGCAGCAGGTTCAAAAGGTTTCAGAGTCAAAGACTGAAGGACTAGAGTGAGGTTCCATGGTTCCACAGGTTGTCTGACAGGAGGCCTAATATGAGAAGTCCCATTGAGGAAAGCCTTGCAAACGCGTCAAGAGAAGAGGGGTGCCATCTATACCATTGTGGAAACTGGAAATTGCCACTAGATGTACTTGTACAGTAAAGGCATAGGTGCCATTATTAAAAAACCTAGCCAAGTACAAAGCACTACAGTAACTGGAGTCGAATAAGGGTCTAGCATGTTATCCTTGGACCAGATGAAGAATCTATTCCATTTATCATGGTAGTCTTCTGGTGGATGGTAGAGGGCAGAATGATGTCTCAAACAGGCGAAGAGCGATTAGCTTGCCTGGCTACTAGTGGAAGTGGAGAAATCAAGCTGTCAGCTTGAGACAGGACAGATTTGGGTGACAACCCTTGGGGGTTAGTAATCAGATCTGGAAGAGGGTCCAGAATCCACGGCAGGTATACTAGGTGAGGCTGAAGGAAGGGGAACCAAACTTGTCGAGGCCAGAATGAGGCTATGAGGATCCTCTTGCATCTCAACGGAAGAGCCTTCTTTAGAAATTGTGGGATCAGAGGGATGGGAGAAAAAGTGTAAAGAAACGACATAGGCCAATCGTAGGTCAGAGCGCAACTCGGTGACTTCCTTTCCGGGGGAAGTATGGTAAAATAGCTGCTGCACTTGGTGATTGATGGGGAGGCAAAAAGAATGCAACAGGGCTGCTGGCCCCAAAGGCTGATGACTGCCAACGCCACAGTGGGGTTGAGGGACTACTCATGAAGCATGAGGATGCATCTGCTCAGCTTGTCCACAATCACGTTGGAGCTCCCCAGGACATGCGATGCTATTAGAAAGAGGTTGGAAACTATAACCCACTGCCAAATTTTCATGGCTTCTCGACACAGGGGATAGGACTTGGTTCTTCCTTGCTTGAAATAACAGACCACTGTATTGTCTGATTGAATTGTAGTTGTCCTGGAAGGGAGAGCTGCACGGAAGGCCTGCAATGCTAACAGCACAGCTCTCAGTTCCAGAACACTGATATGCAGGTGGGCCTCTGAGGTGGACCATGTGCCTTGGACAGTCTTTCCATGGAAAGGCCCCCTCCCCCCCAATCAGGGAAGCATCCGTGGTCAGAATGGCTGTGGGCTGAGGAGACTGAAATGGACGACTCCAAAGTTTTACGTCTGGCCTCATCCAACAAAACAGGTCCTGTTTGCAGGAGATTACTCGAATCTGGTAACTGAGGGGGGTGAGAATTGGGGAACTACTGACACAGAAGGAGCCACTGCAAAATCCGCATGTGTAGCTTTGCTAGAGGCACTACTGGGTTTGATGCTGCCATAGAACCTAGGACCTGAAGAGCTTCCTTTGCAGAAACAGAGTATCACCTGGAGTTGAAGCCTCAACAGATGGAGTATGTGAATTGGGAGTGATACCAGACAGGACTGAGTATTTAACACTGTTCCAATGAACTCTATTGGTTGTGTAGGGACAAGGTTTGATTTCTCCCAATGTATCGTTACTCCCAAAAATTTTGCTAGAGAGAGTATAATGTAGTGCTGTTACCAGAATACGCTCGGTTGGAACGGTAAGGAGCCAGTCCAGATATGGAAAACCCAGAATCCTTTTAGTCTCAAGTGGGCTGTTACTACTGCAATGCATTTCGTGAACACACTGGGGGGCTGTAGAGAGACCAAATGGTACGGCATGGAATTGATGACTGGCTCCTAGCCGGAAGCTAAGCAGATTCCTGGAGCATTTGTCCATCTTGATGTGGTAATACGGATCCCGGAGATCTATAGAGCACATCCAATTGCCTTCTCTTAAAAAGGGGAGAACGGACCGAACCGTAACCATCTGGAATTTGGTTTGGGTGACCGACTTGTTTAAGCTGCTGAGATCCAAAATGGGTCTCCAGACCCCTGTCATTTTTGGCACCAAAAAGAATCAAGTAAAATCCAGATGTGAACTGGTCTGGTGGGACTGGTTGGATTACTCTTTTTTGAGGCATCTTCATAATCTTTGAAGCTGTTTCTCCCCCCTTTGACTGGGTGGAATGTCGGGAAGTTTTCTTGGGAAATTTAGCTGACAAGGGGAATGGTGTAACCTCTGGTGATAATGCTCTGCACCAACCAATCGGCAGTGATGGATTGCCAGGCAGCTTGGTGCCGAGAGAAATGACCCCCGACTGCTTCCAGGGGTAAGCAATCCGGCTGCCCCTTAGGAGTGCTGATAATGCTGTCTGGAGCAGGAATCCCTGGAGCCCTGATTACGAGGACCCCCTCTGCCTCTATAGGGGTGCCTTCCGGAATTATCCCCTCTGCCTCTGGGAGTATCACCACCACATGCGGCATGGAAGGGACCCTGAGATTTCTTATGCCACATCTTTCCACTCCTCTGATTCCTGGAAAACGTACGTGGAGGGTTGGAAAAGCATAGGCCTACGGCAGAAAGGGGTCCTTCCATCTTGCTTGCATCTGGCTAGTGTGCCCTTCACTTTGCAGCCAAAAAGGGACACAGCTTCGATGGGAGCATTCAGAAAGGAAGATTTGAAGGGATCCAACAAGGTCACAAATGCGCATCCAGGCATAACGCCTCATAATGCCTGAACCCGCTGCTCTAGCCACCCGTTCGGCTGCATGTGACAGCAACCTCATGGAAAAGTTGGATACTGATTCCAGGGGTTGCAAGCTGCGAGGCCACTTTGTCCTTGACCTCAGATAACTGTCCTGCGAGAGCCCAAGAGAGTTCGTAGATCAAGTCCCTCTGAAGCCTCAAAATGCACCAAATAATTCAGGAACCGTACGGCAAAGGTTCCTGATGTAAGAACAGGCTTCCCAAGTCTGTCCACCGCCCGGGACTCTGTTAGGCGGGTGGAGAGCGGGACTTCTCAGCCAAGTCCTTTTTCCTTGGCCGCCACCACCACCATAGCATCAACTGGTAACCCTTTGGACCAATGTGGGTTCTTCTCAGGAGGGGAAAGAATTCCGTCTAGTCTCAGAGGTATCGCCTCAATGGAATTGGGGTTTCCCAAGCACGCTGCACGAAGAGCTGGACAAGCTCATTGGCAGCTGGGGTCAACCAAGAGTTAGAAGGCAGGGTGCGAAAAGCCTGCAGGAAAACAGACTCCTCAGACAAAGGGTTGGAAGGCTTCCAGTCACCTCTCTACTTTAACATTTCCAGGATGTCTCTGAAGGAGATATCAGGAGGTTACTGTGGGGACCCATCATCGTAATCCGTGTCTTCCATTAAGAACTCCTTGGGTGAGTCCATGTGCTTCCTCTTGCAAGTCTTCTTTCAAGGGTGCTCATCAGTGGGGTTCTCTGAGGAGGACTCAGAAGAGCGGTTACCCTAAACAGAGGTGTCCTGCAGCTTCTCTGCCCAGTGTCCCGGGGGAGTGGTCTGTGACCGCTGTAACTCAGGGGGTGAAAACTGGGGTTCCAACATCGGAGTGCTGCCAAAAGTAAGAGCCCTCTACATCTCACAGAAGGCAGGCCCACCCAAAGAGGGATGGGAGCCCTGAACAGAGAATTTTGGGACCGGGGTCACCCCCCACTCCAACAAACCTGCTCCCATGGATGGAGCTTCAAGTAGGATCAGCGCGGACACTGCTATTGGCACAGAGAATGGACCGAAGAGAGAGGTGGCTCCGTACCCCGGGCAGACAAGCCT
>NC_056733.1:788004284-788156784 GCF_019279795.1 Protopterus annectens | reverse complement strand
CTGATGCATGGATTTTAATGGAAGAAAAAGAAAGTCCTTTGTGCAACATCTCAGTTAAGTACTGTAGAATCTGAGGCATGAGGCTGAAATGTGTCTTGGTCTTTAGCTTGGTTCCAGGCACAAAACCTTTTCCATTTGTCCGAATAGGCCTTCCTGGTGCTGGGCCTCCTAGCTTCCAGAATAACATCCATAACTGCTTGGGAAAGAGGAGCTGGCTGGATACTTAGAGGATTTGCCATGCAGCCAGATTTAAGATTTTGAGATGGCTGTGAAGAATCTGATTGTTTTGCTGTGTGAGCAAATGGGCAATTTGTGGTAAATTCCAAGGTGGGCCCTGGGCCATATTCCTCAAAAGTGGGTACCAGTGCTGGCGTGGCCAGTCTGGGGCTACGAGTATCAGTCGTGGTCTCTCCTTTCTGACTTTCAAAAGCACCTTTGTGAGGAGAGGCAATGGAAGGAAGGCATATACTGTTAGGTTTTTCCAATTGAATTAGAGTGCGTCCACTTTACAAGCTTGGTGGTGCAGTGTCCTTGTACAACATTTTGTTAGTGGATAGTTTTGAGGACTGGTAAACAGGTCTATGTCTGGAAGGCCTCATTTTTGAGTTATCACTGCAAATACTTGCGGATCCAGTTTCCACTCGTGGGGATCCATGATGTTTCTGTTGAGGTAGTCTGCCAATGTGTTCTTTTCTCCTGGCAGGAATTGAGCTTGTAACTGAACTTGGTAAGCCAGAGCTGTGTTCCACAAGGTCATTGCTTGTCTGCATAGTGGGTAGGAGTGTGTGCCCCCTTCTTTATGTACCACATTACTGTGGTGTTGTCCGTCCATATTTTAAGTTGTCCTGGATGTAAGATCCTTGAAGGCTGTCAGCATTCTGTACAGCTAGCATCTCTTTTTGATTGATGTGCAGATTCCTTTGATCTGCAGTCCATACGCCTTGAACGCACTGTCCTGCCATGTGCGCCCACCAGGCGTAGTCCGATGCATCTGTTGTCCTAGTTTGCCTGGCTGGGGGCAAGGTGAAAGGCTGACCCTTGTTGAGGTGACGTGCTTGTGACCACCATAGAAACTCCTGTTGTAGGCAAGGAATGAGAGATATTGTGTCCAAGCTGTGGCTGTGTTAAGACCATACACTTTTTAGGTACCACTGTAATTTCCTCATATGCAGCTTTGCAAATGGAATTAGTAGTATGCAAGATGCCATGAAGCCCAAGGCCTGCAGAATTTTTCTTGCAGGTAGTTGGGTCTTTGTTGCCATTGTTTTGAAATATTGAGTCGGTTGTAGTTTGGCGTCAGATAAGCCTTCTGGGCCGTTGTATTCAAGCTGGCCCCCAGGAATGTCATATTTTGAGGGTACTAGTTTTGATTTCTTTTCATTTACTGTGTACCCCAGGCAACTTAGAAGATGTTTTACAAAAGCCAGATGTTGTAAGATGATGTCCTTGCTTTCTGCATGGATGAGGCAGTCGTCCAGGTATGGGTATATTTGAATTCCTTTGTCTGCAGTATGCAATTACTGGTGCCAGGCATTTTGTGAAGACCCTGGGCGCAGTAGATAAGCCAAAGGGCAGTGCAGAGAATTGGTAATGGGTTGAACCTGCAATGAAATGGAGGTATCTTCTGCAACTTTGTCTGATAGGGACATGCAAGTATGCCTCCTTGAGGTCCAACGTTACTAGCCACGCTTTCTTGCCCAACATGGGAAGAAGCTGCTGTAGTGTTAGCATCTTGAATTTGGGTACTTGTAAGAAGGTGTTTAGAATTGAAAGGTCCAGAATTGGTCTCCAGGCACTGTCCTTTCTGGGAACTAGAAAGAGTCTTGAGTAAAATCCTTGGCCTTGCTCTCGAGTAGGTACCAGTTGAATGGCTCTCATGTCCATGAGAGCTGTAATTTGCTTTTGTGCCTCTGCGCATTGATTTTGTGGCAGGTTTGGCATTCCTCTTCATTGGCAAGGTGTGAAAATGAAAACTGTATCCTCGTGAAATTATGTCTAGGACCCATTTGTCCTTTGTGACAATGTGCCAGTTGTCTGAAGTGCGAGTTTTCCTCCCAAGGGGGCTGCCAAGAGAGTGTTGCTTGGCCAGATGAGGTGCAAGTCATTGAGTTTGCCTTCTGGTAGGTTGGGGCCTGTCTTCGCCTCCCTTCTGTGTTGCAGTGCCCCATTGTCGAGGTTTGTACTGCGGTTGTTTGTCCTCTGCCTCCTGGACGTCTGTATTTACCCATTTGTGGTCTGTCAGTAGCTGGAAAGGACCAATTTTTGTTGGCCAATTTCTGCTGAAGCGAGGGGGGCTGTACCTGTAGGAAATCTTTGACTGTCTGCATAGATTTTACCTTAGCCTCCATTTTCTTTAAGACGACTTCTGCTTTAACTCCAAAAAGAACATCCTGCTGTAAGGGAGCATCTAGCAGCTTTGCTTTAACATGATCAGGCAGAGTTTGTTCCTTTAACCAAGCATGCCTACGTATAACAGACCCAGTGACAGCTGCTCTGCAGGAGGCCTCCAGAGAGTCAAACCCACATTGTAAGGTGCGTTTGCCCACCTGTTCAGTTGCATGCAGCAGATCCTGCATTTCTTTCAACTCAGACTGTTGAGGGAGAGTGGTGATTCTTTGCTTTAACTCAGAGATTAGAAATTGCTGATATTTAAGCATGTGAAATTGGCAATTTAGTGCCCTCATAACTAGAGTGGCTGAGGTGTAAACCTTTTTCCCCCATCTGTCTAGTGCTCTGGAATCCCTTTCAGAGGGTACAGGATTTTTAGCCATGGAAGCCTTAGCCTCTTTGGGACCCTGGGAGATTGTCTCTGGGTCAGCAACAGGACTTTTATATAGAAATTTATGGGAATCCGGTACTCTATAGTATCTGTCAGGCTTGGCCGGAGCAGGAGGTAGAGAGTCTGGTTTCAAACTGGATTCTAAGTAAACATCATCCACAATGTCTAACACGGGTGGGATGGCAAGTGGTCTGTGCTGGGGGAGTAAAAGAAACTCTCTGAGCCTTTTCTTGGAGTCAGAGTAGTCCTGACCTTCCCAGTGGAAATGCTCCCTCATAGTGTGTAAAGTTTCCCCAAAGGAATAGTCTTCAGGAGGAGAATCTGAGGGAATGGAATCCTCAGCATCAGAATCTTCATAAGGGGAGAAGGAGTAATCCTGGTCTTCAGAGGAGGCTGAAGAAATGGACACTTGTTCAGAGGATGTATAATCTTCCTCTTGTCTAGGCCTTTTGTGAGGAGGAGGCTGGGAACCCCTGATTAAAGAGATCAAATCTTCAGCCATTTTGAGCATCTGTTTCTTAGGCATGGGGCCTTGAACAGGGGACTGAAGTGCAGTCCTTTTAGATTTAATAGGAGTCCTCGTCTTAGTATACGTTTTAATGGTAAGCGGTCTGAAAACGCCTTCAGAAACCAAAGGTGTTTCAGCAGCACCGGCATCTTTATCAGCAATGTCATCGGTAGGGCCTTAACAAAAAGGTTGCGTCGGCCTAGTACATTCCGTCAAAAGTTCCGAAGTAGTCTCGGGTTTTCTACCGAAGTAGTGTCATGCGAAATCAAAACGTCTTTTGATAATACGCTTATTAAACCTAGCACAAAAACGACAACTAGTGACGTCGTGGTCGGGGCCTAGGCAAGGTATGCAATAAGAATGAAAATCCTTATGAGGTATTTGCTTCCCACAAGAAACACAATTAACTTTTTCTGACATTGATCTGAGGCAAGAAAAGTTTCCCCAACGGGGAACTTAGCTTTATAGAAGACTTCGGTCTGAAATTGCAATTCGAAAATCTCAGGAGTCGGCCAACCGGCACTTGCGAACTGCTTCTGCTTCGGGCACCATGCGGCAAGAAAGACTGAAGAAAATGGCGTTGGTTGCAATATATATACATCTGGAGCACTGACGTCAGGGAAGAAGCAAAACAACCGACGCCGGACCAAGACTTCGGAATTCCGTCCGACTGCGGGACCGCCTGACAACAGGATAACCCAAGTGTGATGACTGCGGCAGGGTAACACGATGAACATCTGCAGTGGCAAAACCAGCTCTAGTCTTAGAATATAGAGGTAAGTGATCGTGTTTGGTGAAGGTGTGCACTGAACGCCAAGTTGCAGCTTCCAGAATATCCTTGGTTGGCACTCCCCTGAGAAAGGCTGCTGAAGTAGCTGTAGCCCTGGTGGAGTGGGACCTAATGTTAGCAGGTACCTGTTTCCCATGATGCGTGTAGCAGAAACGTATGCAATGCCCTATCCATTTAGAAATGGTCTGTTTTGAGATAGCTTTTCCTTGTGATCCTGTAGTATAGGCTACAAAGAGCTGGGCAGATTTTCTGAAAGCCTTAGTTTTATCCAAGTAGTAACATAATTGCCTGTGAATGTCCAAAGAGTGCAGGAGTCTTTCTCCTTTGTTCTGGGAATTTGGGAAAAAGGTGGGTAAATGAATGCTTTGATTTAGGGCCACACTGGATACCACCTTTGGGATAAAGGAAGGGTTAGTTCATAGAGACACTCTGTCTTGATGAAAAATGAGGAAAGGCTCCACTGCCATTAGTGCCTGAAGCTCAGACTCTTCTAGCTGAGGTTATTGCTAGTGGCAGGGCAGTTTTCCATGAAAGAAAGTTTACATCCGCTGACAAAGCTGGTTCAAAGGGCGGCAGTGTAAGCTTTTCCAGAACAAAGTTGAGATCCCAAGTAGGTGTTGGAGCTCTCCTTGGCAGTCTTATGTTCTTAGCCCCTTCTCAGGTACTGTCTTAGGAGTGGATGTGACAATAAAGGAGGATCTGTGTTGTAATGAGCTGAAATTGCTGAAGCGTGGATCTTAATAGATGAAAAGGAAAGACCTTTGTGCAACATCTCAGTTAAATATTGTAGAATCTGAGGAATGTTTGGATCAAGGGGATTTTGGCCTTTAGCCTGGTTCCAGGCGCAAAATCTTCTCCATTTGTCTGAATAGGTTTTCCTGGTGCTGGGCCTCCTGGCCTCCAGAATGACATCCATAACTGCTTTGGATAGAGGTGTTGACTGGTTGCTTAGGTAATTTGCCATGCAGCCAGGTTTAAAGTCTTGAGCTGGCTGTGTAGAATCAGATTGTCTCGCTGGGTGAGCAGGTGAGGAATTTGTGGTAAAATCCATGGTGGCCATGGGCCATGTTCCTTAAAATTGGATACCAATGCTGGCGTGGCCAGTCTGGTGCAATGAGTATCATTTGTGGCCTCTCTAATCTGACTTTCAGCAGTACCTTTGCTAGAAGGGGCAGTGGAAGAAAGGCATACACTGTTAATGTTTTCCAACTGAATGAGAGGGCGTCCACTTTCCAAGCTTGTGGATGGAATGTCCTTGTGCAAAATTTTTGAAGTTGGTAGTTTTGGGGGCTTGCAAACAGATCTATGTCTGGGTGTCCCCATTTTTGATCCATCATTGCAAATACTTGTGGATCTATTTTCCACTTTGTGGATCCATGTTTCTGCTTAGGTAGTCTGCCAATGTGTTTTTTCTTTCCTGGCAGGAATTGTGCTTATAATTGAACCTGGTAAGACAGTGCAGTGTTCCACAAGGTCATTGCTTGCCTGCATAGAGGGTATGAATGTGTGCCCCCATGTACCACATTACTGTGGTATTGTCCTTCTTTATTATTAGTTGTCCTGGGTGTAAGCGGTCCTTGAAAGCTGTTAAGGCATTCTGTACTGCTAGCATTTCTTTTTGATTGATATGCAGATGCATCTGATCTGTAGTCCATTTGCCCTGAATGCACTGTCCTGCCATGTGTGCTCCCCAGGCATAGTCCGATGCATCTGTTGTCATAGTTTGCCTGGCTGTGGGTAAGGTGAAAGGCTGACCCTTGTTGAGGTGACATGCCTGTGCCCACCACAGAAGCTCCTGTTGAAGGCAGGGAATGAGTGGTATTGTTTCCAAGCTGTGGCTGTGCTGAGTCCATACGCTTTTCAGGTACCATTGTAATTTCCTCATATGCAGTTTTGCAAATGGTATTAGTAATATGCAAGATGCCATGAATCCCAAAGACTGCAGAATTTTTCTTGCAGGGAGTTGGGTCTTTGTTGCCATTATTTTGAAATATTGAGTCAGCTGTTGCTTGTCTGGCGTGAGATAAGCCATCTGGGCCGTTGTATTCAAGCTGGCACCCAGGAATATAATGTTTTGTGAGGGCACTAGTTTGATTTATTTTCGTTTACTGTGTACCCTAGGCAACTTAGGTGTTTGACAAATGCCAGATGCTTTAAAAGAATGTCCTTGCTTTCTGCTTGAATAAGGCAGTCGTCCAGGTATGGGTATATTTGAATTCCTCTGTCTGCAGTAAGCAATTACTGGTGCCAGGCATTTTGTGAAGACCCTGGGCGCAGTAGATAAGCCAAAGGGCAGTGCAGAGAATTGATAATGCGTTGAACCTGCAATGAAGCGGAGGTATCTTCTGCAATTTTGTCTGATAGGGACATGCAGGTATGTCTCCTTGAGGTCCAACGTTACTAGCCAAGCATTCTTGCCCAGCATGGGAAGAAGTTGCTGTAGGTGTTAGCATCTTGAATTTTGGTACTTGCAGATAGGTGTTCAGAATTGAAAGATCCAGAATGGGTCTCCATGCTTTGTCCTTTCTTGGGACTAGAAAGAGTTTTGAGTAAAATCCTTGTCCTTTATTATAGTCCATGACATCCCGATTAAATTTTTTAATCTTCCTATCCCTTATCATTTTATCATATGTGGTTAGTTCTTTGGACAACCTGACCACCAAATTTTGATAATTGGTTGTGGAATGAAATTTCTTACACTCTGCACTAAAATTCTTGACTTCTGATACATTGGTGTCAATAATCCTTTCGTAGTAAGACACCAAGATTTTTACAAAAGTCAATCAATCAACCATCTTGCAATGCCTTATTCCATTCATTGGTCAACCTCTGTTCAGATCTGCTGACCATCGGTTGAAGCGTAATGCGAAGGCCTCTAGGGGCCATATTTTTGTGCAAATAGGCCCTAAATAATCTAAGGTGCCATATAGAGCAAATATATGACATATATATATATATATCTTGACCAATGAATGGAATAAGGCGTTGCAAGATGGTTGATTGACTTTTGTAAAAATCTTGGTGTCTTACTACGAAAGGATTATTGACACCAATGTATGAGAAGTCAAGAATTTTAGTGCAGAGTGTAAGAAATTTCATTCCACAACCAATTATCAAAATTTGATGGTCAGGTTGTCCAAAGAACTAACCACATATGATAAAATGATAAGGGATAGGAAGATTAAAAAATTTAATCGGGATGTCATGGACTATAATAAAGGACATCTGTTTGAAATTCAAAGATCAATTAGATTTCAGGATTCTGTTCCTGGAATTACTAGGGGCAGGACAAGAAAAAGACAAAGCTCTATACTGAAACATGACAAATCCTATACCAGTACCTCGGGGGAGGAGTCCTCGTACACCGATAGTGAGGGTGCACCCTTGGTTAACTCCCCTATGAAGAAAAAAACAGTATTAACATCCCTTTAGAAGGGGCAGAAAGTAGAGGGGGGCGGAAACGCACAAACCGTAATAGGTACGGAATCCATGGAAGGATTGATTTAAACTTTACTGAAACAACAGTAACCAACTGTAACAATGTTTTAAATTTATCTGACACTGTGCTGACGACAAACAGAAATTAAGGATTGGGATTTGTACCCAGCTTCTTTTCTGATCAATATAAAACTGCATTGGATGTTTTGGATTTTTGTCGTCGTCTTAACCTTAAAATATTTTTTGCAGGCCAGAATACAGCAAATTCTCAAAGATCTGCTGAATTTAGATTCCATAAATCACTTTTCCAACCACCAATGAATAAAAATGTAGCTATTTTTCAACAAGCTGTACTAAGGGACTTGCATTTTCCTCATTTTCAATCTCATATTTTACAGGAGAATATTAATTTGTCTGAGAAAAAAGCTCTAACTGAACTTAAAGATAATCACAATATTGCTATACTCCCAGCTGACAAAGGTGAGGCAGTGGTTATTCTAAACACGGACTACTATATCCAAGAAGGGCTCAGACAATTATAAGATTCCACATGCTATATGTATATGGGGATTGACCCTACACAGAAATTCAAAAAAGAGATTGATGTATTTCTAGATTCAGCAGTTGAAGAGGGTATTATAACATCCACCACAGCTCAGCATCTCAGGGTGAAAGACCCTTGCAAGCAAATTTTATATCTACTTCCTAAGATCCATAAATCGATCACTAACCCTCCAGGCAGGCCCATAGTATCAGGCAATGGTTCACTTACCAAACCACTCTGTTCTTAACCCAACAACTTAAACCATTACTAAAACAGGTCAGGGCTAGGATAAAGATACCACACAATTTCTACAAATCATACAGGACACACAACTAGAGCCTCAATGGTTGATGTGTACACTTGATGTAAAGTCCCTATACACAAGCATACCACACTGGGCTGGGTTACAGGCTTTGCAGTATTGGCTGGAGAAGGCTGAACTGTACCCACCGGACTTCAATACACTTATTATCTGCATGTCTGAGCATGTGCTAAGCAAGAATGTCTTATTTCCAAGGGGACTGCTACTGGCAACTACAAGGTACGGCCATGGGGGCATCTTTTGCCCCTATACATGCTGATCTTTTTATGGCTTACCTTGAGGAATGCCTTATTTATAACCCATTGCACAATATTTACTTGGTTGAGATTGATATCTGGCAGAGATATCTTGACGATTGATGGATGGTGTGGCGTGCTGATTTGTCATATCTACATGAATTTGTGGAATATCTTAACAGTAACATCTGGGGTATTGAGTTTACTGTTACATTCCACCTCTACAGTATTAACTTTCTGGATGTTACTGTTTACCAGAATGATGACCACACTAAGTACTAAGATTCATCGTAAATATCCGCAATACAATACATTACTTCATGCATCCAGTATGCATCTGCACCACACCATCCGCAATATCCCCAAATCTCAATTGTTGAGAATTAAACGCATTACCTCTTCAATTACTGATTATGAAGATGCTAAGGTTGATCTAGAGAACAGATTTTTGGAAAGGGGGTATCGCACTTTCGATATTGTATCCGCTAGTGCATGGTCGGACAAACAGAATAGGAACACATTGCTTGAATATAGGGAACACACATGGAATTCACAGGATACCACTTTAAGGTTTGTTACTACATTTGGTAGGAACAATCACACAGTAAGAAATATTCTAAATGATAATTGGAATATTCTGTTAGCCAATGATTATCTACGAGGAATTTTGGGTACAAAGTGTCAATTCTCTCATAGGAGAGGTAGAACCTTGGGATCCATGTTTTCCCACTATAAACAGAGGGAAAGTGGAGGGAGCAAATATAAACAACTGACAGGGGATGAACTTTTGGGAACTTTCCCTTGTGTCCACTGTTCCTCGTGTAACCAGGTGAATAAGCTCAAGCAATTTACCAGTACTAACACTAGTAAAGTCGACAATCTTAGGATATTTGGTAATTGCTCAAGCAGCTGAGTTATATATTTGGCCACATGCCAGTGTTCTGCATTCTATGTGGGTAAAACCTCACGTTCACTCAGAAGAAGAATAGGGGAACATCGGAGTGACATTCGTAATAAGAAACCCACGAATGCTCTTTATCAACATACTATCAAACACCCCACAGCCAAGTTCATGTTCACTATTACTGATAGAATTACTGGCAACAGGAATAATCAACAAGGATGGCAAAACATACTTAGCCACAAGAAAAATATTGGATTATCCATTTTGGAGCCTTATTTCCACCGGGTCTAAATGACCATTTATGATAAGTATATTGTTTATATACTTATCTTGATTTTAGTGTTGTATTTGTATATTGCTACTTAACTGGGGTCATATGGATGGATCCATCTATTATGATCATCTTTATATAATGTTTGGTAGCCAGTATGTATAACTATTTTGGATATAATATAATTTTTCTAACTGTTTTGTATGAGAATAATAATTTATATTATGAACTTGTTTCAATAGTTTTTTAACTATTTAACTAGTTAACTACTGATTTAGGTTTGTTTATGATTAAATCTATTTGTAGCAATCTGCTTAACCAACACAACATATATAATATATGTTTAGGTTGAATTGCTATTGAAAAGTAACATTACCTAATCAAAATATTTATATAATACAAATATCATTGTATTACAGTACACTTTGATATATAAAATAAGGGGGGTATGGACCATACCATTGTTTGCCATTGGCTGGGGCACCATATAAATATTCATGATGTCTGTTGCTTACTGAATTCACTTTTTTTTCACTGAAGGCATTTGCCGAAACCAGTTTGAATTTGGATTACTTTGGATATTCAGGCATTATGTCCTATTTGAATTGACTTGGATACATACAATTAAGTATTGGACTACTTATGCTGGCCTCCATTGTTCTTTACATCTACATAGCAAACAAGATCTGAGGTAATAGGGAGAAGTGCATTCTGGGTAGATATTAGCTTGAGAGTTTTTTGGCTGGGGCGAGCTTGGTAAAAAGGCCGACTCGGTTCTGAGGTCTCGGAACCGAACCCATCAGTGATGGATGCAAAGAACAACGTCCTATCAATGGCTTTCACTTCCTGAAAGGTTTGGATCAACTGACAGAAACTTAATTACCTGTGCACATCCAATAAATGGAAGCATGTAGTCTCCATTATTCAAAACAATTTTGGAAGACTAGAGGATTAAGATTTTGACTGAGTGAAGTCTATATACCTACAATGGGTATAAAAAGTGTGCACACTCCTGTTAAAATGCCAGGTATTTGGGATATAAAAAAATGAGACCACAGTAAATCATTACAAAACTTTTCCTACCTTTAATGCGACCCATAACCTGTACAATTCAATTGAAAAACAAATCTGTTAGGGGAGAAAATATAAAAAATAAAAAATGTGCAATAAGCTGGTTACATAAGTGTGTGCACCCTTAAATACTTTGTTGAAGGACCTTTTGATTTAATTACAGCACTCAGTCTTCTTGGGTAGGAGTCTATCAGGAAGGCACATCTTGACTTGGCAATATTTGCCCACTGTTCCTTGCAAAAGTGCTCCAAATCTGTCAGATTGTGAGGGCATCTTTTGTGCACAGCCCTCTTCAGGTCACCCCACAGATTTTCTATTGGATTAAAGTCCAGGCTCTGGCTAGGCCATTTCAAAACTTTAATTTTCTTCTGGGGAAGCCATTCTTTTGATGTGGATGTATGCTTGCAGTCGCAGTTTCATGTTGAAAGGTGAAATTCCTCTTCATATTCAGCTTTCTAGCAGATGCCTAAAGGTTTTGGACCAGAAGTGACTGGTATCTGGAACTGTTCATAATTCCCTCCACCTTGACTAAAGCCCCAATTCCAGCTGAAGAAAAGCAACCCCAAAGCATGATACTACCAAAACCATGCTTCACCGTGGGGATGTTTTCTTTTGGTGATGCAAAGTGTTGTTTTTGACCCAAACGTACCTTTTGGAATTGTGGCCAAAAAGTTCAACCTTGGTCTCATCAGACTACAACACATTTTCCCACATGCTTTTTGGAGACCTAATGTATTGTTTTGCTAATTCTAGCAGGGCCTGGATGTTTTTGTGTGTAAGAAAAGGCTTCTGTCTTGCAACCCTACCACATAGTCCTGACATAGAGAATATGGGAAACTTTTGTCACATGTAGAACACGACCAGTATTTGCCAGAAATTCCTGCAGCTCCTTCAATGTTGCTGTAGGTCTCTTTAGCAGCCTACCTGACCAGTTTTTGTCTAGTCTTTTCATCAATTTTGGAGGAACATTCAGGTCTTTGCAATGTTACTGTTGTCCCATATTTTCTCCACTTTTTGATGACCGTCTTCACTTTGTTCCATAGTATATGCAATGCTGCGGAAATTTTTTTGTACCCTTCTGACATACTTTTCAACAATGAGATCCCTCTGATGCGTTGTAAGCTCTCTATGAACCACAGCATTTGTTGTAGCAGGCAACTGAGTAAATGTCAGGAAAATCATACTAGGACAGCTGAACTTTATTTGGGGTTAATCAGTCTCTTTAATTGATGGCAGGTGTGTGCCCAAGAAGACAGAATGCTACAACTAAATCAAAAGGTGCTTCAACTAAGTATTAGTAAGGGTGTGCACACTTACCCACCAGATTATTGTATGTTGTTTTATTTTTTATACTCCCCCCCCCCCCCCCAACAGATTTGTTTATTTTTGAACTTAATTGTACAGGTTATAGGCCACTTTAAAGGTGGGAAATGTTTTAAAATGATTTTTTGTGGTCTCATTTTTTATATAAAAAAAAACTGGTATTTTAACAGGAGTGTGCACACTTATATCCACTGCACTTTAGGCAAAAAAGAAGGAATTGCTGTGTAATGGAACCCTGCCTTTGTGGAAGATAATATATGGAGATTACAGCTCTGACACCCTTCTAGACGGACTAATTGCTAGCAGGGAAATGGTGTTCCAATTCAGAAATTTTAAATCCCCCTTGGCAGCAGGTTCAGAGCCTGGGTCAATACTTGCAGCAATACAGTCATGTCCCAAGAGGGAGTAGCATCCACGACTGGAGGTTTAAGAAGAAAGGTACCCATCAAAAACGCTTATGACAACTTGAGTGAGGCTAAGGAAGTATGATTCTCTCCAATACGAAGCTTGAAATCACCACTAACTGAATCTTGACATTGAATAACCAGTCCATTATGGACAATGGAAGCAAGGAACTCTAATACTGCTAATACAGTAGCTGAAAAGCCTAAATATATCAGATAAGCTTAACTGGAAAATATTTTCCATTTACTTTTGTAGGCTTTCCTAAGATATGGCTTCCAAGAAGAACATGGACCACTTGGGAGGAAAGCCTAGTCTGACTAGCAATCATTGGAAGTGCAGAAAGTGATTGAATGTCTTACTGAGGCAATTTGGATGGATGAGACAAGACATCTGGATTCAGGTCCAGCACCCGAGGGAGGTGCAACACATGAAGCCAGACAAAGAGAAATCACATAGTGGGGCCAGAATGGAATGATCTTGATCTTTCATTCTAATACTTACTGCAGAAATGTTGGTATTCGGTGGTTGGAGGGAAGGAATAGGAGGCTGGAGGGCCAATCTGGGCTCAGAGCAAAGAACCTGCTGCACTTGGAAATGGCAAGAGAAGCAAAAAAAGACCACAGCATAGTTCACCCCACCAGTGAAAGATTTATATCACAGATGGACCGAGACCGATCATGAGATACCAGAATACATCTGCTCTACCTGTCCACTAGAACATTCATCTTCCATGGCATTTGCACTATCACAAAGCATTTGTAAGATACTGCCCACTGCCTCACTTCTCTCCTTTCGAGAACAGGTAGAAGCGTGTCCCTCCCACTCTTGTATTTAAATGCATCAGATTACTGACATGTTGGTCTGGGGAGAAATTACCCCTGGGGAAGGACATCCTGAAAAGCATGCAATGTTAGGACTGCCCTCATCTCAAGGACGACAGAAAACAGACCTCTGATGGGGACCATGCGCCTTTGACCATCTTCCCCATGTAATGCCTCCTCCGCAACCAGTGATGAAGCTCAGTGATTACTGTGGCTTTGGCAAACTGAGGAACACATGGACAGCCCACAAAAAATCTCTGGAGACTGAATCCACCAAGTTACATGATTAGTGCAGATATTTAAGTGGACAGTAAAGGTCATGGACTTGGATACGAGTTGTTTGGCTTCTGCTACATACCTACAATCAACTGCATTACTAGCAGAGTTAAGTACAAACTTGCAGTGTTCAAGATTATACTGCATTTTATTTTTCGAACTGTTTCATTGAATATTGTGGTCCGTCTCTCTGAAGTTTATTTTTCTATAACTGCTTCATAGAATACTGTGGTCTCGCTCAGTCTCTGCAGTAAGTGGGGGCTATTGTGTTTCACTTCATTGATATTCAGTGCTAAACTCTTGGCCTAGAGGGTTTCTCTGTATTTAAAAGTGTTAGTCACATATCTCTGACTTCATTACTGCTCAATATCCGAGTTGTTTGGCTTCTGCTACATACCTACAATCAACTGCATTACAAGCTGAGTTAAGTACAAACTTGCAGTGTTAAAGATTGTACTGCTTTTTATTTTTCTATTTAATCGTTTCATTGAATATTGTTGTCTGTGTCTCTCTCTAGTTATTTTTCTATTTAATTGTTTCATATACTACGGCAGTCTGTCTCAGCAGTTACTCACTCGCCCGCCCTCCCTGTTCTGGTATTAATCTTGGTGGCTTTGGAACTACCCACCCCTCCTGTAAATGTGTGTTTGAACACTCCTCCTGGGTCTATCTCATTTGCTCACTCAACAGAGCACATTGAGATCATATTTAGACTTCAGACACTCCTACCAGCCCCATATCTTCAGCTCTATTCCAGTCTAGTCTGACTGACTCATTCAACCTAATACAGAGAGAACATTTGTGAAGAGCAAGCCACCTAGGTCTTTAATTTTGAATTATCTTCCGTTTCTCCTTTCTCACTTTACAAAAAAAATTCTAAGCTTGTTTCCCTGCCTTTCCTGTAACTAGTCTAGCCCAGGTACAGATCTGCTGTAACTAGGACTGTCTGTAAGATTCTGAGCCCCCAAAGCCTTTCTGTGTTGGAGCGAAGCCTTCTAGCTCATCAGTGGGAGTGGTAAGCACTAGGCAGCCCATCTACCACAAGAGTGGTTTCTGGCCCAGAAATTGTAGTTTATTGGCTGTTTGGGCAGTTTTTCCATATCTTTAAACTTTCTGGTTAAAAAGCCCGCTTTTGTGCTTTTTTCCCACCTTTTCTGTAACTAGCCTAGTCCAGATACATATTTGCTGTATCCAGGACTCTTATTTTATTTATTTATTTGCATTTAACCGGGTTGGTCCAGCTGGGTAAGAATTACCCTTTTTCAGTGGAGACCCGAGGGGAAAAGCCCCAAACAGACATACAAATACATACGAATAGAGACAAATTAACAATATTACAGAGGAAAACAATATTATGGGTACAATGGATAAGAAAAACAAACTATGAAAGTTTGAGAATATGAGTAAGGTAGGCAGAGGCATGCATGCAAAAGATTTATGAAAAGGTGTTCTGAGCAAGATCTCTGAATTAAGTTAAAGTAGGCAAAGAAATGATGATTTAGGTGTGGAGTTAGTAGTGTGGGAGTTTTAGGTGGGAGCATGTGAAGGACATTCCCATTTGGTGGAGAGATGGGAGAGAAGCATGGATTTATAATTGTTGTGGTTAGGTATATTACGTAGTGGTGTGGGGAGATTGTTGCATAGTTTGGCTATAGTGTGGGATAGTAGTTGTTTACCAGTTGGGTGGATGGGTTTGTGTACATGCAGGAGGTTTTGGCCTGTGGATCTCAGGGTACGGGTAGGTGTGTAGAGTGTTAGAGATTTGGCAAGAGAGGGGCATTCTGCTGGTTTAAAGATGAGTTTGTGGGCTGTTGTAAGTTGTAGGTACTTTAGGTGGTTGTGGAGTTCTAGCCAGTTTAGGGAGTGACAGTGATGGGAAGAGTTCTTAGAATTGGTTGCAAATGTGCAGATTTTGTTGCAACAGGCCTCAAGTTTAGCACCACAAGCCTTTCTGTGTTGCAGGAAAGCACTCTAGCTTATCACTGGGAGTGGTAAGCAGTAGGTAGCCTATCTACCACAAGATCCAGGTACAGATTCTTAGTTTTAACACTTGAATTTGCTTATTCGTGCTCAGCACTCGTTCAGAACTTGTTGTAAGCACTAAATAAGCTACAAATTACTACAGCAGTCAACCTTCGTCTTTTCCTACAGGAAAAGAGTTTTTGTACTTACTTTCCTCACTTGCTTAGAGAAAAACAGCTCTTATACTCACTTTCCTTACTTGTCTAGAGGAAAGTAGTTTTTTATTCAGGCATGTCCAAGGGTCAGCTCCCAGTGTTCTCTCCTGTCTATCTGATGAATCTGGGCGTCTTGGGGCAATGTAGCAATTGCCTCATGTACACAGATAACCCTCTCCTACCACCCAACACCACAACCTGTGAGAGATGCACCTATCTAGCCAAACTGGAGGTAAAGCTCTCTCCAACCAAGACTGAACTTGACAGTCAAGAGAAGGTAAACACCTGCACCACACCACACTCATCACATAGTACCACTAAACGTACACCATGAAAATCCACACAAACACATTTGCAGAGGCTGCCAATAATAATCTGCTCAAGCAACAGAGACCTCCAAAGCAGAAACGCAAGCAACCTTCACCCCCCCAAACACAACCCAAATGATACAGCCCACAGACTCAGTGCGACAATAAACCACAGCCCACAAGGCAAAGAAGTATCCAACACACTAGTCATAGGTGACTATACTCAGGCACACTATATGTCCCCTCAGCAGGGTAAACAAGAAGGTTACTTGTCAGCTGCCTGTCTGGTGCCAGGCTCCGCCGCAACCAACGTACTCAGGTCACTCCACAAGTACAAATATGACTTGTCATTGTCCATGTTGGTGTGAACGACCTGAGACGTACTTCCCTGGACTACATGGAGACATGGAAGAGCTCTCAGATCTTGTAGCACAGGCAGGTATGACCCTAGCCCTGAGTAGCATCCTGCCATCACCCAGAATGATACCGCAGTACAAGGACAAAATGACTGACTTAAACAATTGGCTAAGCTTCTAGTGTCATTCTAAGGAGATCCAGTATCTGTCTGCCTGGGATGACATGGTCGACAGACCATGATGCGTTGCAGAGATGGCCTGCACCTGTCACCCCTGGGATTCTGGATACTGGCTAAGGGTCTTGCCGCCCCATAGTGCCTTATTTAGGCAAGGTTCAAATAACAAATTCAGCACTGTAACGGGAACAGGCAAGCAAAAACAGAGGGTAATGCTACTCAATGCTAAAAGTCTAAATCTCAAAATGCATTCAATCAAGGCACTCCTTAAAATGGAGAACACTGATATCTGTGCAGTGGGGATGAGACCTGGTTCAAGGCTCTAGAGAGCACCCCTGCATTATCAGGCTATAAAACTCATACCACACTTTTCGGCCATCTAACCTGGACCAGGACACTAAAGGCGGAACTGTGCCCATTATTCATTAAAAATATCCACACCTCCAAGCTAGTTGCGCAGCATAATGCATCCGGGGTTATCCAAGTGCAACCAACTGGGCAAAACTGCAATCCAAATAGTAGCTTGCTACAGATCCACGACCATGCCCCAGAATTCCCACTCCTCTTTTTTTGATATACTGGAAAATATTAGGGTTCAAGCAATAACCCTAATAATGGGTGATTTCAACTAACCCACCATTAACTGGGAAAACTACTCGCGTACCAGCTCCTTCGCTCAATGCTTTCTGGAATTCATAAATTCCAATGTCCTGGATCAACTTAACCCCACCAGGGGCAATAATATCCTAGACCTAGTCATTACCATGAGCGACAGGTGTTCCACATCTGAACTCCACTCCTCGTTGGTCAGATCTGACCATAAACTAATAACCCTAAATATCCGCATCCCACTCCCACCCACCATTAAGGAAACCATGGTAAAAAATTTCTCTAAAGCCAACTTCATGCTTCTTGAGAGAAGTGGCGAACTTTACGACATCCATGCAGATGGACAATACAGTTACGACTGCTGAATCCTACACAAATGCATTCTATAAGCACTTACACGAGTGCATGGATTGAGCTATCCCAAACAGAACCAAGACGCTATCCTCAAAAAAAAAAAAAAAAAAAAGGAAGGCACTCTGGTGGTCCCCCTGCCATAAACAAATTCTACAAGAGAAGGAAGAAACTGTTGCAAGAGTAAAATCCCATGAGTGGAGGAGCTCCCTGGTCAGCCTCAGTAAGAAGCTGAGATCCCTTATAAGATCCTCCAAAGCTAGCTACGAAAACAAAATCGCCACTGATTCTAAGGGCAACCACAAAGCATTCTATAGCTATGTCAAGAATCTCAATGGCAACACCTAGACATGCTCTGAGTTACAGCACAACGGCATGAAAATTACAGAACCAACCGATATTGCCAACATCCTGGCAGATAGGTTCAGTGCTAACTTTACCCACCTCTCACCCCCTAAAGGCCCCATATCTATACAGGAAGAATGCAGAGTCCCTGTAATCACATCTATGCAGGTAAAAGATGCACTTTCAAACCAAAAACACAGCATCCATGGGACCGGAACTTCAGAACGAACTGGCCCCCCACCTAAGCACCATGTTCAATCTGTCATGTCAGGCTTTGTGCCCACTGAATGGCACACAGCAAGAGTTATCCCACTCCACAAAGGGGGAGCCACCACCGATCCTGGGAACTATCACCCTATTAGGCTGACGAGCCTGGTCTGCAAGGCCATGGAACTCCTAAACAAAGACATTGATAACCACCAAACTCTGAACCCCACCCATTTCGGGTTTGTGAAAGTCAGATCCATGCCTTATGAACCTGATGAGACTTCTTTGAGGCAGTCACCAAAGCCATAGACAAGGGTAAGGTGGTTCACACAGCCTATCTTGACCTCGCCAAGGATATCGACACCATTCCCCATTCTGGAATTATAGCTAAACTCACTAAACTAGGTATAAATCCCTACGTCACAAGATGGGTTGCCAACTAGCTCACTGACAGAACCCACACTGTAAAAGCTGCAGACTCCAAATCTGACTTCAAACCAGTGACAAGTGGAGTACCACAGGGTTTAGTCCTGGGACCTCTCCTGTTTGGTATCTACTTCTCTGAAGTACAGGCTAACACAGAAAGCCTCTGGCTAACAAAGTTTGCAGATGACTGCAAACCAGGAGCCACAGTAGAGTCCCCAAATGATGTGGACATCCTACAGAAGGGCCTCACTGACACATGCCTGGTGTCAGAGGTATGGCCTCAAGCTCAATGCCAAAAAGTGCACTGTCATCCCCTTTGGTAAACACACTGTACCCATGAAATACCACATAAATGGCAGTCTACTCAACACCGAATGTGTGATATGAGACCTTGGGACCCAGGTGGTCAGTAGTCTCCTTTGATAATCACATCGCCACAGTAGTCAGGAAATCCCTCTATCTGGCACACCATCACAAAAGGTTTCTCATCCAGGAAAAAAAAAGGTCATCGTTCTCCTCTACTTGGCACTCAGACCCATTATAGAGTACAACACCCCTTTTGGAATGTACCTCCCAAGACATCTGCAGCAGCTGGAAAGGCCACAGAAGCACCTCACAAAGAGGATTACTGGCCTCAGATGCCCTACAATGACAGTCTCAAAAAACTCCAGCTTTACTCTGTAGCATATCGCCTACTCTAGGGAGATCTCTGCCCAACATATAAAGCTATGTTAAACCTAGAGCTGTTGGACATGGTACACCTAAAGAAATCCTAATCCCTCAGAGCTACACAGTCTAGGGACCTACACCTTGTCACCACAGTAAACAGGACATGTTGGAGGGATAGATTCCTGTCACAGAGACTTCCTATACTCTGGAACAAGCTACCCATCTATGTCAAGCTAAGTTCCTCATTAGCACTCAAGAAAAATCTTGATGAGTGGATGGGAAATAGAAAATACAACCTGGGGATCACTCCTGTGACTCTGCTCGATAGGGGCACAGGAAATTAACTTTCTTGGATGGCATAAGCCAGGAAACCTTGTTGGCTAGGCTTACTTAGGCCCTTGGGCCGATAGCCTAGTACCTACCTATGGACGACTAAAAAGTAAAAGAACAAACTGAAGTCTGTCCATTTTGACGTGGTAGTTCATGTCCTGAAGGTTTACTGTGCTCATCCAATCACCCTTCCTCAAAAAAGGGAGGATGGACTGTACCATGATCATTTAGAAAGTACAGTTGTGTAAAAGCATATCACAACAGCAGATGTCATTCCCTTCACTGCTGTTTTCTTTATAATTGGGATCTCCAGCTTAGGGCAGTCCGCCATCTGTCCAGTATACCAAAGCCTTGGTTGTAATAAGTATGCCATACATCACACGTATGATCCCTGCACATGGCCTAGGGCATAAAAGGTGACGTTTGGACATACCATCTTTAGAACTTAAAAGGCCAAAAAGTCCCAGTAGGAATGACAGCTTAAGGATACTATCAAGTAGCAAGTACATCAAGAAGGAAAAAGTTACCAGGGGAGTAGGTAGCAAGAGACCAAATATTCCAACAGTGAAGTGAAGGACATCTACTGTTGTTATGGTAAAATTTTAACAACTGTACTATGTCCTTCTACATCACTGCTGCAGTGTTCTTTACAACAGTAAGAGTAAAACAGCTCAGGAAGAAGACTGGGAGGAAGAAGAGGCAGCAGAGCCCTCAAACAAGCCATGAAAAATGGTACTGGCAAAACAAGGTGTGGCCCTGGAAATGCCATCTAAATTACAGTGCTTAATAAAAAGCATGCAGAGAAGTCCAAGTAACTGCCTCAAGAATAGAATTTGTATCCAAATCCTTGAAGAAAAGCTCCAGAAGGGGAATGACTTCCTGGAAAGACGGAATTTCCTTCTACTTCCATCTATAACCTAGAAAAAAAAATTAAAACTCATTTCTCTGCCAAAGAAAAAGAATGGTCACACTGAAGTATCCTTGGTTTTGAGAGGAAACAGACTTTGAATTCTTCTGCCATACCTTCTTAAATGGTCAGTTTAACTGTATTCTGTTGAGACTGCTTACTCTGTTTTCTACCAAAAATGGAAAAAAGAAAAATTCCATCCGATACATGCCTGCCCCTTTCATCACACTTTGATCACCTCTGCAGCAGAAGAGCCAAACACTAAATTTCTATCCAAGGGAGAACTCAAACATTTCACCATCTGGAAGGTTCTGAGAATACAACCATGCAAATCACCTTAAAACAGTACCAGCAGTCATATGGTTCTTGTTCTGATGAACACTAATCCATCTACCTAATTAACTGAATAAATTACTTGAAACTTCAACAAAGCATCATTACTCCAACAGGGAGGGTATTAGAGAGTCTTCTAGATATGCTAACTTAAAAAGAAGTTACGTACTCACCATAATGTTCCATCTGTGTTGTCCATTTTCATTCTTCAACATGTGGGTTCAGATGCGACTTGGCTGCTTTTTACTGCTCGCAAATACTGCAAACTCTCAAGCTCCTCCCATACCCACAATACTCTAGTCCCCCTCTGTACCTCAGATCTAGTTTGCTGCCCATTATTGCTAAATAATGCAAGAAATAGTGGCTATCTGAGAAATTAATATCTGGAGCTCAAAAAACAGAACATTGAATTCCTATAGTATCTTCTCATTCTTCCATAGGTCATAAATAAGAAAAGTAGGGGGTTGGAGGGAGGGGAGTTGAAGAATAAAAATGGACAACACAGATGGAACATTACAGTGAATACATAACTTCTTTATCTGATGTCAATTTTCATTCGTTCTCAACATGCGGGACAGTCCCCCTAGCTACCTGAATCCTGGGTAGACTAAGAAAGGATATTCCTGAGTACTGCTGAGATGAAGGCTGTTCCCCAGATAAACTTTGTAACAAGTAATAAAAGTATAAGGATTAGCCCAAGTAGCTGCAGCACAAATCGTGCATGGAAGATCTGAACAGAAATACTGAAGGTTACCATGGATCTGGTTGAATGAGCCTTCATGGTTTTTGACAAGAGATAACCCCAATTTGTTGTAGACTAAGGAAATCCAGTTAGCCTCTTAGCTAAAATTATTTTTGTAACTGGCTTTCCCAGTCTTGATTCAGAAAAGACAATTGATCTGATTTTCTAAACTTTTCAGTTAGTTCTACGCAGACAGAAATAATTCTCTGTGAATGTTCAACAAATGTAAAATGTATTCCCCTTTGTTTTATAAATTTGGGAAGACTTGGAGGTTAATAGATTGATTAATGCTGGATCTTGACACCGCCTTTAAGAAAAAAATGGACTGGTTCTTAATTTATCATAAAGTGGGTGTTCTTATCTAGAAGATAAGGCTTGGGGTTTTGAAACTCTTAGCCGATATTAGGGCTACCAAAAATATAGTTTTCAAAGTTAAAAACTAATTCATATCTTACAGCCAGTTCAAACGGTGAATGAGTCATGGCTTGTAACACTAAAAATCAAATCCCATGGTGGTGTAGGGCCTTTAAAGAGAGGTCTTAGTAAAAGGTTTATTTGATAAATGCCTTAAGAAACTCATGATGAAGCTATGATAGAATTCTCAACTCCAACATGAAAATTAGAAATAGTAGCCAACTGTACTTCAACCACTGAGAAACTGGCTCCAATCATTAAAAACAGTAGTCAAAATTTCAAAAACTGTGGGTACTGGAACTGAAAATAGGTTGTTTTTCTGTTATGCCCAAAAGACAAATCATTTTGTCTACTTATCAATAGAACTGGAGAAACCATGTGGTCAACTTTAGGCCCAAAATGCCAGGGTGAATCATATCTGTTGGGTGAGACAGAAGGTCTGGAACTGGATCCTGGATACAAGGAAGATGAATTATTGGTCGCCAAAGAAAGGGAAACCAAATCTGAAGAGGGCAATGAGGATTACTGTGCTCTTCATTGGAGATGCTTTATGAAGAAAGCTTGGGGATTATAAGTATTGGGGATAAGCATAGTGAGACTGGAGGGGTGCCAACTGCAGAGGACAGCATCTCTCACTGACTCCCCTAGTGGGGGGATAAGGGCATAAAAACTTTCTGCACTTGAGTGGAGATGCAAAGTTGCTGCGGCACAGCTGTCCCCAGTGACAGAATACCTTCTCTGCAATTTTACTGTTCAGAGACCACACAAGGAAATAGGATGGACATACTCAACTGCATTTCCCTGGAATGTGCATTAGTATCAGAAATTGGATGAGATCACCCACTGTCACACACACAGCTTCTCAACATAAGAGGTAAGATCTGGTGCCTCCTTGCGTGCTGATGTAAGACTACTGAAATATTGCTGGTCTCAATCACAACAGCCCCCAAAGGAAGAGAGTATTGACAAGCCTGCAACGCTAGAACTGCTGTCATCTCTAGAACACTGTGTGTTGGCCTCTTCTGGGGAACAGGTGCTTTGGACCGTCTTTCCCAAGAAGTGTCCCCACAAACCAAATTGGGATGAGTCCATGGTCACTATGGCCTTGGGCTGAGGAAGAATGAAAGCATGTCTCAGTTCCAATTTTACTTATGCTATTTTCTCAGAGTATGTTTTTAAAGACAATGCAATCTTAAGCAAATGGAAGGCATAAAAAGTTTATTAAATGAAATGTTTAAAATTAAGATATTTGATAAAACGGTTATCAAAGCACACACAAGGGGTTTGGAATTACCTCAGAATTACAAAACAAGCATGTTTAAAGTGAGCATGTTTTGTGTAAAATGAGCACAAGAAAAGTATAATGGGCATGACAAAAAGATTAAATGAGCAAAACGAATAAAAGGCAAAATGAGAACATTAAGCATAAAGAAAGCAAGGCAACTTGCATGTTTTTTGGCAAGTTACTGTGTTTTGCCATAAACTTTTTCACACCGATTGAAGCTATTAAGGGCATAAAAAGAAGTTATGTACTCACCATAACGTTCCATGTGATTCGTTCATCTCGCCTTCATTCTTACAGATGGGTTCGGAGCTGCTCCTCTGAGTCTGCCTTCTACAAAGCTCGAGGCCAAGTCCCTATCCCATGATGCACCTTGAGTTACCTCAGTATTGTTAGACACAGCAAACAAGAACTATGTGCCATTCTATCACTCTTTAGGAGAAAACACATAGAAAGATTGAGCAACCAGGGTAAGCTAGTATCTTGGTCCTCAAAAAACCCTGGAGGGCATAGGAGGGTGGGAAGTAAGAATGAAGGCGAGATGAACTCACATGGAACATTATGGTGAGTACATAACTTCATGTGAAGTTGTTCCATCTCGCTGTTAATACTTACGGATGGGTAGTGTCCCAAGCACCATCTTTCTCAGGTGGCTCACGGGAGTATGTTTTATAGTTCATAGTTTAGTACTAAGCTAACTGTCCATGCGAGCCATTTTAAGCTTAGCCAATTATCCCTTGAGACTCAAACCCTGCACCTTGTGTTTGTAAGGCAAACAACTTAGCCTTTAAGCCAGTAGACCCAAAGGAAGCCCTGTCCCTGGAGGGCGGTGATAAATGTATGAGGTCTTGACCAAGTGGCTGCTGCACAAATGTTGTCTATAGGAAGCCTGGCAGAAAAGGCAGAAGATGTGGACACTGCTCTGGTAGAATGAGCCTTAATTTTGTGTTGCAAAGGTAGATTAGCATATGAATAAGAAAATGTAATACAATCAGATAACCATTTAGACAGGGTTGTTTTTGCCACAGATACCTTTTCTGGAATCTGAAAAGGAAACAAAAAGTTGCTCTGATTTTCTGAACTCTTGTTTTATCGAGGTAAAATCTAAGCTATGAACATCAAGCTTGTGCAGCATATACTCAACGTTGTTGGTGTGTTTGGGAAAGAACACTGGCAAATCTAAGATCTGGTTAAGGTTAGCTTCAGTACAAACTTTGGGTACAAATTATGGATTTATTCGCAGGGACACGGTCAGCATGGAAAATCAAATAAAGAGGTTTTGTAGACAAGGCCTGAAGCTCTGATACTCTACGGGCAGAAGTGATGGCTACTAAAAAGATAGTCTTCCAAGACAAATTTCAAATCACATGAGTTAGCTGGTTCGAAAGGTGAAAGAATAATGCGTGAATGCATAAAATTTAGATTCCATGGAGTACAAGGGGATTTCACAGGTGGTGAAAAATTATATGACGTCTTCTTGTTGGTTTCTGGCGGTTACTTGCATTTACATACAAGCAAACCAAAGTATATTTACCTACTTATTGTGATCAACTAGTCTTATTACTGTATTGTACTAAGTACAATAAATACAGAGAGACATTGCTTTAGTTAATACGTATTTTTTACGATTACATTTTCCTTTCTGATCTACAAGCATGCAACACAGATGCTGTCAGCTCTCTATGGCAAATTCCCAAAGCTTGTTTACTGTTACACTCATTTATACCAAATTCTTTCTCAGAGTCTGATGTATAACACTTCTTTCTTTGTATAACAGTTTTCCTTTGTTCCCTTGACCTTGGTTCTTTGCAGTTTGAGGATCCATGGAAACTCAGTCTTGCATTATCTGAAACATGGTGTTCCAGCACTAACTGAAACCTGACGTTACATCTCTTGACTTTGTTGATGTCTTTCCAGCTCTGCCATCTGTGCAGTTACTTTTACAGACCTTCTCAACCTTTACATGGATGCCAATATCTAAGCTATGTCAGCACACTTACTACTTCCTATTTTTCAGCATTTTATACTATTTCTAAATTAACCCTTTATATTTCATATTCTTGCAGCTTTTTATTCAAGCTAATAATCATGCTAACAGTTTAAATAGAGACACAATACTATTTTCTTTCAGTTCCCCGTTATTTTATTATTTTGAGGAACGGACTAAACTTTAAAGAAAATACTGCATTTGTTTAGTCAGTATTGCTATTTACAGCATTTACCACTTTGCTCATATTTACAATCATAACGAGTTACTGCAAATCTTTGTAACCTGCAGCATATAAAACAATTCCAAGCTGTCATTATTATTACCCCTAAAACTACCAACACAGGATGCAATAAGCAATTTAGCAATTTGGTTCCAGATGATGACCATCTTCTGAATATGTCCCACCAATTACGGGCAGTGTCAGGTTCTGTTTTTGCTTTTTTACTATTAACACTGGGTTATTTGAATCCACGCATACAAACTGTGTTGCCACTTAAACATTTTGAAATTTGAAGGCAATTTACACAATATTTTGTTCACTTTACAAATGTAGATATATTAGTACCAAACTGTCATCTGTCTATCAAAGATACTTGTAATGACGTACTAAATAGTAGCATTCCCTTGTGCTTATAATTGTACAATCTGTGCGATATCTTGTTCTACTAGTTTTTATACCAAGATCTTTTAAATCTGCATTTGGTATCTTTAAAACTTGGAAATGTAACATTGAAGTGCAATATTGTTTTTTGGTAGTACAAGTGGATGGTATTTTTACCATTTGATATGTATGACGTACTGAATGGCCTGTTACCCAAAATGGTAAGGGACAGAGATTGTATAAATTAAAATGCTTTCCCCAAAATTATACTGTGTGCAGTAAATGAAAAATATGGCTTGCTTTGCAAGAATAGTTAATTTCTTGCAAATGTTCAGCTTAGATATTAACATATAGCTGTGGGGCTTACTGTAAAGGCATCCTGTTACAGAAAAAAGGAAGTTCACTTTCTTTGAGCTTTCAAATGCAGAAATAAATGAAATAAAATAGACACTTCAAGTGACGCAAAGATAACTTGGAGAGACATTTTGTGAAGTCATCAGATACAGTAAGGAAGAAAATAACCAAAGGAGGACATATTTGTCATTTCAACGGGAACTGTCTAGGCTAGAAATAAGCATGGACTTTTTCATGATACAAACTGAAACCAAAAGAACAATTCACAAGGACATCAAAAATAACACTGACATTTAACAGAGTATATAAACTGGACAGTAATTTTCACTCTGTTGACATTTTTGAACTAAGTATGCATTAGTCTGTCTAGCTGTGTTATAACAGAATTGAAACAACTCTGACAGTATTAACTGTTTGGCAAGAATTTGTACTAATACAAATAAATATTAACGGATACATAGTACGGTGTCTGTCAGCCTAGCTCTGATATTTTAGTGATATTTTACAGTAAGTATTTTAACCCTGATCCTTTTTTGTGTTGCTGTGTTTATACACAAACAGTACTTTTCCCCATGGAGTTTATTCTTATTTTTGTGTTACTGTCTACACAGTAACATTTTTGCATGATGTCTTTCCTTGTTAGAACTCAAATTTTTGAAGTAATGTACAGCATGAAATAGAACTGTTTAGTGAAATGTTTGTCACTCTGATTTGTTCTCTTATGCCTGACCTTGTTCAGCTAACCATGCTGTTATATTTGTGTTTAATGTTATCCTCCCAAACGTACATGCTGTATTGCTTTTTACAACTGAAATTGTCTTGTGTTCTATTTTGTGTAGCATTTTTCTAAGTTTTATTAATTCCCTGTTTTGATATTCAGAATGATGCAAATGAAACGCAGATGTCTGTGTTGAATGCTACGTGCCTCGTCTCACAGCTGCATTTTTATCTATAGTGTTTGAAGCATGTTCTAGACACTGAACATTCAGCTTGTCTCAAGCTGTACCACAATACATGTATGCTACCAAACAAATACTTTTAACTATACTGCTTCTACATATATCAACAGATGTATAATGCATCTAACTAGCAAATAGATGTGCACAAGCATTTATACATTTTTAAACATATCACTGTATACATTCCTTCTATTTTAAATCCAAAACTGTCTATATTAGTATGTACTTTTGTCAAGTTATATTGCTATTAACTAGAAACAGATTGGGAAACAAAAACCTTTAGTTTTGTTTAATACAGATAGTGAACAGTTTATTGTCAACATAATGACAACTATTACTATTAGAACTGGATTAATCTGAATACGAGTATACAGTAATGTTCTATACAGCAATTTATAGACAATGCTTGAGGATTTTATTGCAAAGGCATTGCAGTCTTGTTTTGTGAAAAAAATACATGTCAAGCTTTGACTTGTTACTCTATTTACATAAACTATTTACTATATACTGTACAGAATACACTTCCTTGTACAGATTGTTTTTGCATTTGTATATACATGGTTGTAATGTACACAGTCCAGTTTCCAAACTTAGCATTAAACTGAAGCCTGCTAATTACATTACCTTTTGGTATTACCACTTTGCACTTGAGTCTCTTTTGCAGTACTATTTACACAGTGTAAAATTGTAAGTATGCCCTTCCCCCTGTAGTATACATCATTGTATTGCAGTATTGTTTGCTTTATGCTGTGAGAATTGAATGTATGCTTGCCCTTTTGCAGTTACTTAGACTGTGACACTTTGGTCTTAAACATATGCTCATTTTTTAGCCATTTTTAAAAACAGAAAATATTTTTATAAAGCTTTTGCTGTTGCCTATACTGTCAAAGCTGTAATAGGAATTCCTTTTACCCATTTTGAAAAGACGTTTACTGTTACTAAAAGCTATTTATACCCTCCCTTTTTTAAAGGGACCTGTATAATTTATTTTAACAGCATACCGTAATCCATATACTGACTATAGTCTGTGTAGTATTTACTTGCAGATTTTTGTTCTTTTTGGTTAATGCTGCACGTGAATACTTAGCGTTTTAGAAAAACGTAAGCCATTTGGGCCTGGTGTCCAGTTTTGTTTCCTTGACCTTATAAATTTCAGTACCAGTAACATTTTATCTTATGCAACACTCTTTGTAACTACTCATTCCAGCCCAGAAAGATTTGAACTCGCATACTTTTTTTTCTTTCTGCACATTCCAAACGCTTAACCCTCAACTCTTTCAGCACTTGACCTTCAGTCATTCGTTTATATACATGCAACTTGATATTAGAATGCAGTTGCAAAACTCAATTCACCTAACTATGCATAACAAGAAGATATGTACTCACCATAACCTTCCATGCGAGTTGTTCATCTCGCCTTCTATCTTTACTGATGGATTCGGAGTCGATCCATCGGCTCTGGTACAGCCGTATGCAAAGCTCGAGGTCTTCCAGTAGCTCGAGGCCAAGACCCTATCCCATGATGCACTGTGAATCATCTCAGATCTTGTTTGCTGCGTGTACTATAACCATATAAATGAGCTATCCTCCTATGGAAAGGAAGAAATTGAGCAATCAGAATGAGACCAACATCTAGGTCAGCTATCAGCCAGGAGAGGGAAGGAGGGACACAAGAATGAAGGCGAGATGAACAACTCGCATGGAACGTTATGGTGAGTACATAACTTCTTAATGTGAAGTTGTTCAATATCACCGTTCATTCTTCACTGATGGGTAACGTCCCTAGCGCACCATCAATCTCGGGTGGCTCAGGGGAGTACATTCTTCAGAACCATAGAGCCAAAATAAGCCCTGTCCCTGGAGGCCTTATCAACTATGTAATGAGTGACAAAAGTATGAGGTTTAGACCAAGTGGCTGCTGCACAAATGTTAAAGGGGCAATTTGGCTTGGAACGCAGAAAATGTTGAAACTGCTCTGGTTGAGTGAGCTTTAATCTTGTGTTGCAAAGGCATATTAGCAGCAGAGTAGACAAAGGTGATGCAATCAGATAACCATTTAGACAGAGTTGTTTTTTGGGCAAAAAAGAGGGATTTGTCCTAAGAGATGCTCTGTCAGCATGAAAAGTCAAATAAAGAGGGCTGATAAAGCCTGAAGTTCTGACACTGCGGGCAGAAGTAATAGCTACCAGAAAAATTGTTTCCCACAACAAATATTTGAGGTCGCAAGGTGATGCTGGTTCAAATGGGGGAAGGATTATATGAGACAGCATAAAATTTACATTTCATGGAGAATAGGGAGTTTTCGCAGGAGGTCTCATATGAAATGTTCCCTTGAGAAAGGCCTTGGATAACTTGTTGGACATATTTAGCCCATTAATCCAGAGATGAAAGTTAGATATAGCAGCCAACTGAAACCGAACTGTTATGGCTGCCAGTCCTTTATTAAAAATCATAGTCAAGAACTCTAGTATTGAAGTCAAGGGGGCTTGGTAAGGATCAATGCTCTGCTTAGAGGCCCATATGGAAAATTTCTTCCGCTTACTAAGATATAATCTTCTAATGCACAACTTATGAGAAGACAAAAGGATCGGTTTTGTCTCGCTGGAGAAGTTATGAAGCCTGGATATGAGGAGAACTGAAACAGCCAAGCTGTCAGCTTCAGTGACTGCAGAGAAGGCTGAAGGCCCCCAGACGGATGTGTCAGAAGGTCTGGAATTGGGTCCAGAATCCAGGGATCCTCCAAGACAATGTTGAAGGAATGGGAACCAAATCTGCCAAGGCCAATGAGGGGCTACAAGAATGATGGTCCTTCCCAGGGATTTTGCTTTCTGTAGAACTTTGGGTATCAATGGGATTGATGGAAATGCATAGAGGATACCCGTGGGCCAATCGTATATGAGTGCATCCATCAGGGCTTCTCTCGTAGGAGGAATCAGGGCACAGTACCTTCTGCATTTCGTGTTGATGTGGCTGGCAAAAAGGTGGCAGCAAGGCTGGCCCCATTTGTGGAATATCATGTCCACAATCTCTTTCTTGAGGGATCACTCGTGTGGCAACAAGACTGCCCTGCTCAGTTTGTCTGCTATCACGTTGGATCTCCCCAGGATATGCGTTGCCAACAGAAAGCGCTGGGAGGAAGCAGCCCACTGCCAAACTCTGAGGGCTTCTTGGCAAAGGGGGTAAGATCTGGTTCCCCCTTGCTTGTTCAAGTACTGGACTACTGACATACTGTCAGTCTGAATTGCAATCATTCCTAGGTGTAGAGTGTCCTGGAAGTACTGCAATGCCAAAAGTACTGCTTTCATCTCCAGAACACTGATATGCAAGTGTGACTCCTGATCTGTCCATGTCTTTGGGTAGTCATTCCCTGAAAATGCCCCCCACCCCAATCAGGGAAGCGTCCGTGGTCACAGTGGCTACTGGAGGGGGTAGAACAAAGGGGCGTCCTATGGTGAAATGGAGACGTCAACCACCACTGGAGATCCTTCTTGCAAGAGATCGTAATCAAAATAGTGTGGTCCATGGGAAGTTCCTGGTAAGTCCACTGAGTGAACAGCAGCCATTGAATAATCTGCATATGCATTCTTGCTAATGGTACGGCTAGGATTGCTGTAGCCAAACCCAACACATTCAGAACTTCTGAAGCTGGTGCTCTGTCTTTCGATACCAATGTGCTGACAGGCTGACAAAGGAGGAAGACTCTTGATTGGTAGCCTTGGTGGGTGAGGTGTCTAGCGCTGCTCCGATAAAAACGATATGCTGCGATGGTGACAAGGCAGACTTTTCTGAGTTGACTGTAATGCCTACATGATTGTAGAGTGACAGAGTGTACTCCCTTGCCTGAATCAGTTGATGCCTGGTGGTGGTGGTAAGGAACCAATTGTCTAGGTACGGAAACACCTGGAATCCTAGACTTCAGGTGAGTTGTGAACACTCTGGGGGCAGTAGTGAGACCAAAGGGCAGAGCTCGAAACTGATAATGATTGGCTCCCAGCCAGAAATGCAGGTGATCTCTGGATGGCCTGGCCATCTTTATGTGGTAGTATGCATCCTTGAGATCTATCAAGCACATCCAATTGTCTTTCCCTAAGAAGGGAAGTACAGACTGGAGCGTAAACATCAAGAACTCTTTACATATTGGAGTCTGCTGAGGTCCAAAATGGGTCTCCAGTCCCCTGTTTTCTTTGAAACCAAAAAGAACCTTGAGTAAGTTCCGGATCCTGTTTGGTCTGCTGGGACTAGCTGGATGATTTTTTTTGTAGCAACTTGTGGACCTCTATAGTTGCTTTTTCCCTGTAACTCGGTGGAACATCCGGGATTCTCCTTATGGATGGGGGGAGGGGGGGTGAATGGTATGATGTACCCTCTGGAAATTATACTTCGTACCCAGCTGTCTTATTTCTTGCCGGGCATCTGGATACAAAGATAAGTGACCCCCCCCCCTGACTGCCTCCAGAACAGGACAGTCGGGCCTCCTTTCAGGAGCGCTGGTAGGACTGACCAGGGAAGTGATCTGTCACCCTGACGCGAGGGTGGCATCTTCCACTATTACCCTCTCCACTGCATGTGGAGGGGGGGGGGTCACCACTTGTGTCCTGAAAGGCTCCTTGGGCTATCCAGAACCACATTTTTCCTCGCCTTTGGGATAAGGCTGGGTAGGGGTGGAAAATTTGACTCAGACGGCAGAGTCTTTCCCTCCTGTTCACATCTGGTCAGAGTTTCCTTCACTTCAGGCCCAAAAAGGGATGAGCCATCAAAAAGGGGTGTTTACAAAGGATGCCAAAGGGTTCCGCGAAGGAACACAAGCCATCCAGGAATGTCTTCTAACAGCGATTCCTGTACCCACTGCCCTACTCGTTCCATCAGCTGACTAGGATATGAAATGCATGGATGGGTTGACAATAGAGTTTAGGGTAGCAAGCTGGGCAGCAACTTTGTCAGAGGCCCCTGCAGCTACTGTACCCTGAAAAGCATCTACCAACTCCTTAAGGAGATCTCTCTGCAACCTAGTGAAATGGGTTAAGTAGCTCAGTGAGTAGAGAGCAAAAGTCGCTGAACTAAACGTACATTTCCCATATCTAGCTATGATCTTAAACTCTATTAGGAGGGATGGATAGACGAAGTCTCAGACATTTCCTTTTTGGTGGCCGCCGCCACCAACATGGACTCCTTTTGACAAGAAGGTTCTATCTGGAAAAGCTGATATGAACTTGTTAGGCCTCCTAGGAACAGGGTCCGACTCAGGTGACTTCCACGCCCTCCGAGAGACCAACTGCATGAGCTCATCGAAGGGCAGAGACAACCAAGAAGTGGAGGGTTGAGACCCAAAAGCCTTCAGGAGAACTGACATCCTCAGTAGAGCTTTTGGGCTAGCAGTCACCCCTCTGCCAAGGATCTCAAGTATCACAGCAAAGGTGATATCCTCAGAGGGGGACCCTTCTGACTCATCCAAGTCAGTGTCAGATGTTAATAAGACTCCTGTGGAGTGTCCAAGTGTCTCCTCTTACACAACCTCTTCCTGAGAACCGCCTCTGGGGAGGTCTCGGAAGAGCAGGGGGCACCCTGTGGGGGCTACCTGAGGCTTTGGGTCTCTACACCTAGCCTGGACAATGGAAGCAGACACAGGCACTTTAAAGGATGAGGAAGCAAAGTCTGAAGTTGAGAAGGTCTTGGGGGACAAACCTCTCCTCATGGCCTCTAAGGCACAGCGGCTCCAATGGAAAGGAACGGATGGATCCGAGGGAACAGTCAAACCCTCCCGCACAGAGGCCGTGGGCTCAGAGACAGAGGTAGGAGCTGAGCTCATCTGAGCCTAACCCCGAGAAGAAGAGTCGGCACCAAGTCAGTCAACTATCCTCCCCAGATCCAACTGGAGAGTATCGGCTCTGAGAGTCCCCTGTCAGCGATGAGGGCATCAGGTTGGATGGAGCCGAAGACACCGGAGCAGGTCTCTGCTCCAAAGGTTCCACGATCAACAGGTCTGCTTCCTCTGGCTCCGAAGGGCCGGTACGGCTCCGATGAGTAGGCACAGCAGGAATAGGGGTCTTCGGCCATTTGGGTAGGAGCCAGCAACAATTTAGCAAGGCCTGGTGTGTGTAAAAGCTTCTGCACCAATCGATCCATATCCAAGTCAGACCGGCTGACCGATGACCTAGATAAATGTACCGATGGTGCCGAATGAAGCAATGTTGACTGAGGCACTTTGGATACCAGCTCCAAAACTATGGGCCGGCTCCGAAAAGAAAGGCCAGTTGACTCCGAGGTTTGTGGAACCGATGTCGCAGAATCTTTCGATTATTTGGATTTCTTGGCATGCTTAGAGTCCTTAGATTCCACAGACGATCTAGAGGACTTGGAAGATTTGCTAGCCACATCCTAGTCACTGAACGCCTCTTGAAAGGGGTGCTTCAACAAGCTCCTGTCCATCAATTTCCTTTTCCTCTCCAGCACTCTCGAAGAAAAGGAATGATATATATAGCACAAAACTCCTGTAAATGGACAGCTCCTAAACAATAAACGCATGTTACATGTCCATCCGTAACAGACATTTTTTGGTTGAAGTCTGGACACTTTTTAAAATCTGACTTTGGGTGCTTGTCTCTGTCATCCACCATAATACTGCTACACCACCACACAAAACAGATAAACAATTTTCTAGACTCCAACACACAATACCGAGCCTATGAAAAAGGTATCTCAAAATATTAATAAAGCTATTAGGCTCTAACAAATCACACACACCAGAAACTAGCCTGATAAAAGTTTAACTAGCTAAAAGCTGTATAAAGCCACTAAATATCTAAACACACTTTCTACAACTAAAGGCCAAAATATGAGGCCAACAATAGAAAAAGTCTATTAAAGCCACTACAAAACTACTTAACACAGCAAGAAAACTAGGCCAACACACAAGGCCATTATTTTAAAGATTATTAACCACCCACGAGAAGGGGAGCTACAAGGAAGCTATAAAAGCTATCTAACCTATCTATGAAAGTTTAGAAAAATATTACTTAAGCAACTGCTAAATATGAAATTATTTAAGTTGTTACTGGCCCAAGCTTGTACTGGAACCTCCGATCAGATGCCGCGGCAAACTAGATCTGGGGGGATTCGCAGTGCATCATGGGATTGGGGCTTGGCCTCGAGCTATTGGAAGACCTCGAGCTTCGCATACAGCCATACTGGAACCGATGGACAGTCTCCGAACCATCAGTAAAGAATGAATGGCGAGATTGAACAACTTCACATTACTGCTTTTGCTGGAGTCTTTGCTATTTTTTAAGCTACTATACGATTACAAAATATTGTAAGAAACAAGAAAGATATTGACTTAACACATGCTTAAAACAAATACATTTGCATGATTTACATTTGCTGTTGTCTGCCCTTTAGATGAAAAGAAAATACATGCATGTCATTCTTGTGATGTCTTGTCTTTACTGCGTTTAACTACCTTTATTTGATTTCAGTACCCTAGAACTGTTTTATTTGAAATTGTTTTTAAATCACTATTTAAGTGCCTTGCTTTAACTGAATGAAAGGTTGTGCAGTGTATCCTTAACCATTTTCTAAATGTAGAATAGTACATCGTAAATTATTTATCAGTGTAGTTAACTGCTGCTGTTTTAACTTTACTAACCAGATTATATTTGCCAGTATTCTGTACTGCTGACTTTAAAGCTCTTATGCACTTCTGAAAAAGTGTTTGCATATGTTGTCTGAACTTTCTGAACTCATTCTGACTGTTAGAAGTTTATTAAATTTTTGTCAGTTTACCATGAACCTCGTCTCTGTTTTTATCTGTTCTGTAATGTGCAGTGGTTTTATGCCACTTTTGTCTAGCAAGATTTATGGAAGATTTTGTAAATAACTGACTTGTCTGATACTGTAACTCTGAAATTAACAATTTACATGTGGTGACAGGACATAATGCATGCGGTTGTTTACCATTACTTTTATGACAATGCACACAAAGCAGTTTCATGCGACTTGCACAATAAATGTTTACTGTCGTAAAAGTTATGTCGCTGTTCAAGATACCAGTCAAATGTACATAAAGCACTGACATGAACTTTACCCTAGTAAAGTACTACATGTGCTACTGTTTTGTTTATACCAAATTTTAAATCCTGACCATATATGTGCTGGACTATTACTGCCTACCTGAAAGGTAGTGTTACATTTTACAGTTCTTTTGTTGACGGCATCCATGCTGTAGAATGAGAAACAAAGAGAATTACCAGTTTCTGTGTGAAAGGTGGCCAAATCTTCCATCGAGAAGACGTAGAAAGTCCCTTGTTGATTCTCCCAAAAGGAGATCAAACACAGTTGACAGATTCAACTTGTGAATGTACAGGACCTGTGGAACTTACAGAGATGCACTGTTCTGCTACTGGATACTGTGCTTAATAAGGAGGCGGCAAACGTTTGCACTGGAACTGAAAGTACTAACTGAATAAAATAAAAAAGAAGCTGTAGTCACAATAAGAAACTATTCGGTCCGTCAACTGTGGCTCACCACTGAAAAATTATAGGACGTCTTCTCATTGGTTTCTTGCGGTTACTTGCATTTGCATGCAAGCATGCCAAAGTATATTTAACTACTTATTGTGATCAACTAGTCATTACTGTATTGTACTAAGTACAATACACCAAGACACTGCTTCAGTTAATACGCATTTTTTACTATTACATTTTACTTTCGGATCTACAAGCATGCAACACAGATGCTGTCAGCTCTGTATGGCAAATTCTCAAAGTTTGTTTACTGTTGCACTCATTTATACCAAAAAGTCTGATATTTTTTTCTCAGAGACTGATGTATAACAGTTATTTCTTTGTATAACAGTTTTCCTTTGTTCCCTTGACCTTGGTTCTTTGTAGTTTGATGATCTATGGAAACTCAGTCTTGCATTATCTGAAATGTGGTGGTCCAGCACTAACTGAAACTTGAAGTTACATCTCTTGACTTTGTTGATGTCCTTCCAGCTGCCATCTGCGCAGTTACGTTTAGACTTTGTTTCTCAATAACATACTCCTTTACATGGATGCCAATATCTAAGCTATGCCAGCACACTTACTACTTCCTATTTTTCAGCATTTTATACTATTTCTAAATTAACCCTTTATATTTCATATCATTCTTGCAGCTTCTTATTCAAGTTAATAATCATGCTAACAGTTTAAATGGAGACAATACTATTTTCTTTCAGGTGGTCTGAGATGAAAGGTCCCTTTGAGAAAGGCTTTGGACAGTTTGTGTGACATTATGTTTAATCCTTCAAAGCCAAAGTGAAAATTAGAGATAGTGGCAAGATGTACCTGAACTGTTGCTGCTGCCACTCCTTTATTGAAAAGCATGGTCAAAAACTCTAATATGGAGGAAATAAGGGCTTGGTACAGATCACTATTATTTTGAGAAACCCATATAGAAAATCTTCTCCATTTGCTAAGGTACAGCTTCCTTGTCAAACACTTATGAGAAGATATAAATATATGTTGCGTTTCGTTTGAGAGGTTATGGAACCTGGCTATGTTGTGAATTGGAGCAGCCAAGTTATCAATTTCTGGGACTGAAGAGAGTGATGAAGAGCTCCTGACGAATGCATGAGGTGGTCTGCAACTGGGTCCAGAATCCAAGGCTCTTCCAAGAGATGAAGTCGAAGGAAGGGGAACCAAATCTGACGAGGCCAATCAGGGGCTTTTAGAATGGCCCTTCCCAGGGCTTTTGTTTTCTGCAATACTTTGGGTATCAAGGGAATTGGTGGGAAAGCATACAGGAGACGTGGAGGCCAATAGTGTACGAGTGCATCCCTTGGGGTTTCTCCCAGAGTGGGAATCAGGGCATAGTAGCTTCTGCATTTTGTGTTCATGTGGTTGGCAAAAAGGTCGCAGCAAGGCTGGCCCCACCTGCGGAAAATTCTCTCCACTATCTCTTTCTTGAGGGACCACTCGGTAGGCAACAAAATTGCACTGCTCAGTTTGTCTGCTATCACGTTGGATTTCTACGGGATGTGCGTTGCTAACCAAGTGCTGGATGGATGTAGCCCACTGCCATACTCTCATGGCCTCGCGACAAAGGGGATAGGACCTGGTTCTTCCTTGTTTGTTCAAGTACCAGACCACAGATATGTATATCTGAATCGCAATTGTTCCCAGAGGAAGAGTCCTAGAAGTACTGTAACGCCAAAAGTACCACTCTCACCTCCAAGATATTAATATGCAGATGTGTTCCCTGTTCAGTCCATGTGCCTTGGGCTGCTCTTCCCTGAAAATGCACTACCCTATCAGGGACACGTCCGTGGTCACTGTGGCCGCTGGTGAGGGTAGAATAAAAGGACGACCTATCGTTACATGGAGAAATCAACCACCACTGAAGATACTTTTTGCATGAGATTGTTATTATGAGATGAGACACTGGAAGCTCTTTGTAAGACCACTGAGTGAATAACAGCCATTGCAGGATCCGCATGTGCATGTGACCCAGTGGTATCGCTAGTATTGCAGCTGCTATCATGCCTAACAATTTTAGCACGTCTGATGCTGGAGCCTTGTCCTTGGATATGATATTATGGACCTGCTGCTATGGTAGTAAAACTTTCTGCTGGAAATCTCAAAGTGGCGGTGGTGGTGTCCAATTCTGCTCCGATAAAAACTATATGCTGCGATGGTGACAAGGCAGATTTTGCTGAATTTACTGTAATGCCCAGATGATTGCAGAGAGTAAGAGTGGTGTCCCTGGCTTCTATTAGCTGATGCCTGGTGGTGGCGATGAGCCAATTGTCTAAGTACGGAAACACCTGGAATTCTAAATGCCTCAGGTGAGCCATGACCACTGCCATACATTTGGTGAACACTCTGGGGGCTGTAGTGAGACCAAAGGGCAGGGCTAAAAACAGGCAATGACTGGCTCCCAGCCAGAAGCGCAGATTATCCCCTGGATGGTCTGGCCATTTTTATATGGTAGTACGCATCCTGTAAATCTATCGAGCACATCCAATTGTCTTTCCCTAAGAGAAGTATTGACTAAAGCATGACCATCCTGAACTTTTCTTTCTTGACAGATCTGTTTAGTCTGCTGAGGTCCAAAATAGGTCTTCAATCCCGTCTTTTTTGGAACTAAAAAGTCTTGAGTAAGTTGCTGATCCTGTCTGGTCTGCTGGGACTGGTTGGATGACTTTCTTGGCAACGTTTGGACCTCCTACTGTTGCTTGTTCCCTGTAACTGGGTGGAACGTGGATTTCTGTTGTCAATGGAGGGGAAGTGGCGAAAGGAACGAAATATACTCTGGAAACTATACTTTGTACACAGTTGGTTTATTTTGAGCCAGGCATTTGGATACAAAGATAAGCGACCCCCCGACTGCCTCCAGAGCAGGACAGTCTGTCCTCCTTTCAGGAGCACTGGTAGGGCTTCCCAAAAAATTGGTCTTTGTCACCCTGGTTTTGCAGACCCCCTCTGCCAAGGGCAGCATCTTCCATTATTGACCCTCCTCTGCCATGGAGGGGGGTTCACCACGTCTGTCCAGAAAGGCTCCTTGGGCTTTTCGGAACCACATCTTATCTCTCTTTTGACCCTCGGACTAAGGTCTGGTAGGAGTGGAAAAACAGACTCAAACAGCAGTCTTTCCTTCCTGCTCACACCTGATCAAAGTTTCCTTAACTTTGGGCCCGAAGAGGGACAAGCCATCAAAAGGGGTGTTGACAAAGGTGACAAAGGGCTCCACGAAGGAACACAAGTGCATCCAGGAACGTCTCCCGAGAGCAATTCCTGTACCCGTTGCCCTACTCGTTCCATCAGCTGCATATGAAATGAGACACATGGATGAGTTCACTATGGAATTGAAGGTAACAAGCTGTGAGGAGACTGTCAGAAGCTCCAGCAGCTACTGTACCCTGAAGAGCATCTCCAAGCTCTTTTAGGATCTCTTTGCGGTCTCATAAAATGAGTGAGATAGTTCAGTGAACGCAAGGCAAAAGTCGCTGAACTGTACATGCGCTTCCCATATCTATCCATGATCCTAGAATCCTTTTTAGGAGGATGGATAGAGGAAGAAGTTTTAGACATCTCCTTTTTGGTGGCTGCCGCCGCCGTGGCATCAACTGGCACTCCTTTGGTAAGAAAAGACTTTTCCTGGGGGGCGGAAATAAATTTATTGGGCCTCCTAGGGACAGGCTCCATAGTGTCCAGAGACTCCCATGCCCTTTGAGAGACCAGCTCCACGAGCTCATTGAAGGGCGGAGACACCCAAGAGGTGGATGGTTGAGACCCGAAAGCCTTCAGGAGAACAGACTCATCTTCAGTAGGGCTGGTGAACTGCCAGCCACCCCTCTGCCTAAGGATTTCTAATATCTCAGCAAATGAGATATCTTCCGAGTGGGACCGTGGGGACCCTTCTGATTCATCTAAGTTTGATGTGAAGGACTCCTGCAGGGACTCCAGATGCTTCCTCTTGCAAATTCTCTTCCTGGGAACCTCATCAGTGGGAATGTCTGGTGAAGTCTCGGAAGAGCAGGGGCCACCCAGTGGGGCTTCCTGAGGCTCAGGGTCTCTACGCTTCAACAGGATCGGTGAGGCAGACGTGGACACAGGCACTTTTGGGGAGGAGGAAGTTGGACTTGAAGTTGTAGATGTTTTGGGAGACATCACTCTCCTCATGGCTTCAAAGGCACCTCTGCTCCAATGAGAAGGGACCGCTGGATCCGATGAAACCATCAATCCCCTCAGCACTGGGACAGTGGGCTCCAAAACAGAGGTAGGAGCCAAGCTCATCTGAACTGAAGCCCCGAAAGGCAAAGTGGAAACTGACAAGTCAGTCCGACTATCCTCCCCGAACCAGACCGGAGAGGGTCTGCTTCTAGACTCCTCGATCAGCGCCAAGGAAGTCAGAGTACACTGAACCGATGGCACTGGAACAGACGTAGGTTCCAAAGGCTCAATAATCAGGTCCAACACCTCAGACTCAGAAGGACCAGTATAGATTGGAGGAAATGAATTTGAAGGCAAGATAGTCTTCAGTTCCGAAACCGCTTGGGTCGGAGTAGATAAAAAATTTTGCAAATGCCAGAGCCTATAGCAACTTCTGCACCACATGATCCACATCCAAATCGGAAAGGCTGATAAGAGGACAGAGATGAATGAATGGAAGGAGGCACTGACTGAAGTATTGGAGATTTTAGTACCTCGGATACTGGTTCCAGGACTGGAGACCGGCCCAAAGGGCTGTGGAGCAGACGTCGATGGTTTCTTGGATTTAACTTCCAAAGAAGTAAAAGCCTTAGAAGACTTTGAAGACTTACTAGACTTATCCTGGTCACTCAAACCTTCCTGAAAAGACTGTTTCAGCAGTCCTCTATCTATAAGCTTTCTCTTTCTCTCCTGAAGAACTCTAGAAAAGGAATGGCGCAGCTTTTCTGTAGGTGCAGGGCTCCAAGACAATACATGCAATTTACATGGCTATCTGTTATAGACATTTTCTGTCCACATTTTGGACACTTTTTAAAGCCTGCCTTGGGATGCTTATCTATCCTAGTCAGTATCTAGAAAAAAAACTAGATAACTGTAAAAGGACTAGACACACCCAAAAGTAGTTAAATAAGCCCTAAACAACTATGGGATAAATATGCTGTGACTAAACTGTCACTATGAAAACACACTAATCAAACCACTCTAAATAAGCTATATACAATACTGAATACTGTGGCTAAACTGTCACTGTTCAAAAGCACACAAACACACTAACTACTTATTTAAACTACTCTAAATATAACAGGCCTAATAGAAACAAAGGCCAAAAGCTATAATAATGAAAGGCACACCAAAGTGAAAGGGAATATCACTACTAAGCTATAAAAGCTATAAGAATTAAAATTAACTCTAATAGAGAAAGAACACTACTAGCTAAATAATAGAATAAGAAAAACTATCAGCCCGAGCTAAGCAAGGAACCTCTGATCTATTACAGCGGTAAACTAGATCTGAGATAACAAGGTGCATCATGGGATAAGGACTTGGGCTAGAGCTATCTGAAGACCTCAAGCTTTGTAGAAGGCAGACTCGGAGCAGAGGATCAGCTCCAAACCCATCTGTAAGAATGAACGGCAAGACAGAACAACTTCACATCTAGTTATTCCAAGTATCTCAAAGTGCGTAAAAGGTGCTTAAAGTGTAGGTTTATCACTGTGCATTTACTCCGAAGAGTTTGTGTGCAAAGTGCAACTATTTCATAAAGTGCAATCAAAATACAGCCATTTCATAAAGTTTCTTAAGCTGGGTGTTTCTATTCGCAGAGTGTCATTTAGCAAAGTACACCCATTTTGGAAAAATTTCAGTGCGCTGTGTACCGTTTGCTTGCAAAGTGCAGTTACTTCAAAATGTTTTTACTCTGAGCTTCTTCTGCCCAGTCTGTTCGAACAGTGCACCTGTTTTGAAATGTTTCTTACACTGATAACAGTTAATTTCTTGCAGGAGTGTTTAAGAGTATTCTTGTTCCCAAGAGACTTATTTCACAAAGTTCAGTTATTCAGAGGCAGCTTGTGCTATTGGGCATAGTTACAAGTACTGGCATATGTATGCGTGTTCATGCTTACGTGCAAGCACCTTCAATGGTATGTGTTAAGGCATTTCGCAGACCAGATGCACTTGTATTTCAGACTGTTGCAGAAAACTGGAGAATATTTGAGCAACAGTACAACCTTTTTATATAAGCAGCTTATTCTGACAAAGATGCATGCATCAGGGCATTCATTTTGCTAAACATAGCTGGGTCAGAGGCCACTGAAAGAGGTTTCATTTGTGCATGCACCAGCAGTACATGAAGGGGAAAAGTCATTTTTGTACAGGCTGAATTCAAGAGAAGGTCCTGAATGTTTGAAATGCAAATTCAGAGAAATGTGCAACCCCCAGACAAATGTCACATGAGGGGCATTTGTTTTATACAAGAGATCAAAAACCAGGAGGAACTTTTGTGGCTTATATTACTGACTTCAGAAACAAAGCTAAAATGTGTAGGTTTAGTGATTTAAAACAAAAAACAAAGGATAGGCTTGTGTGTGGTATTAATAGTGCTGCAGCGAGAAAGACTTTGCTTCGTGACAAGTGACTTAACATTAAGCAAAGCCATACAGACTTGTCAAATCCATGAAGTTACAGAAAGACACACAAGTAAGCTTGCAAGTGACGAGTATGGTTTCAACAAGCTCCAGAGCAAATGTAGACAGCATGCAACATGTGGCTACAGAAGGCCTAAGCACATGGCAGCTGTAACCCCTGCAAGTGTGGCAGGTAAAACCCATAGTTTTCCAGCAAGTTCCAAGACTAGTTCAGTGATAAGGACATGCTTAGTGCAGTACAAGGGTGAGTCAGCAAAACCCAAATCAAGCTTTATAGTTGACCATCACAACTGTAGTGCCAATCATGAGTCCAAAAGAGAAAAGTGCTTAGCAATTGGTCAGCAATGCCACAAGAGTAACAAATGGAACCATTTTCAAAAGCTTTGCAAATCAAGTAAACCTCCCACAGTTATAAAGAAGAGTCACTTAAAGCAAGTTGATCATTTAGAAAACTGTAACCCTACTTTCTACGTAGATGCTGCATCAGTAAATGGTGAAAAGGTTGATGCAGTAAATTTGCTGGCAAAGAATGTTTTGTACTGTCCAGATTAATGGTAAGCAGACACTGAGTCAGTTTAATGTTATGTCACCACACATTTGCTAAGATGAAAGCTGGTGAGCAACTTAATGTGGTCAGTTGTGCAAAACTTGCTTATGGAGGTGAAGAAATTCAAACCGAAGGCTCAGCAGTACTTACATGTTATTTGGCTAGGAACTGCTACAGCTTGCTATTCTATGTAGTCCGAAGACCTCTGCAGTCATTATTGGGTCACAGTTTGGTAAAGCCTGGTTCGACTCTCAGCTAAAGTGTCTTCTGCGTGGAGACATGCGTGAATGGGCGTTCCTTCGTTGAAGGTTGTGCGTCAGGGCTGGCAACTCAGTGCATAAAAATCAACTGCCAATCATTAGCGGACCGGAGTTCCGCTGTGGCGACCCCTAACCGGGAAAAGCCGAAAGACACAACCGTTTGGTAAAGCAAAGCCAATTTATTCTCAAAGTAGTTAATCATATCAGCGCATGTCTCGGTTCGTTTTACTGATGTTATTTTCTCAGAGAATGTTGATGTTTTCGATGACAAGTTAGGCAAACTTCCAGTTATGTACTCTATGAAGTTAGAGCCAGAGGTCAGTCCAGTGGTCAGACCAGCAAGAAAAGTTCTGACAACTATGCAGAATAAAGTCAAAGCTTAGTTGGATAAAATGGTGCAACAAGGTATAATTTGTCCAGTTGCAGAACCTACTGAATGGGTGTCATCCATGGTAGCAGCACACAAAAAAGGCTCAGACGAAATCAGAATATACACTGACCCAAGAGATATGAACAAAGCATTAAAGAGCCTGCATCATCCTATGGGTACAGTCGAGGAAGTTGCAGCCCTAAAACTGAATGCCACTGTTTTTTTTCTGTCCTTGATGCAAAAAATTCATTTTAGCAAGTGATGCTCGATACAGAATCTTCATTGTAACTACTTTCAATACCCCATTTGGAAGATACAGATTCTGCAGAATGCCATTTGGAATAAATTCTGCAAGTGGAGTCTTTCAGCATGCAACGGAGCAAATTTTTTCAGGTTATCCTTCGGCCATAACAGTAGATGATTTATTGGTTGGAGGCAATGGTGAAGCAGAGCAGGACAGAAACCTTATGAAAGTTATAGACAGAGCACGTGAAATGAACTTGAAAGCTCAATCCTCTAAAGTACAAATACAGACTACCAGAAGTTAGATATGACCAGACCCATCCAAACAAGCAGCCATTCTAGAGATGCCAGCACTGGATAATGTTCAGGCTCTACAACACTTTCTTGGTATGGACAACTATTCAGGCAAGTTTATACCAGACTTCAGTGAGTTGACAGCACCTATGAGAGAGCTGATGCACAAAAATGTTATATGGTCTTGGTTGGAACAGTACCAGACAGCATTTGAAGATCTTAAGCAGAAAATTGCCACCCCACCTACATTAAGATACTGTCTCAATAAACCAGCAACACTTTTCTGTGTTGCATCAACATTTGGTCTTGGCACAGTTATTCAAGACGTCAAACCAGTAGGCTACGCATCTAGAATTCATACCCAAACTGAAATTGTAATATGCTCAAACTGAGAGAACATTTGGCAATAGTATTTGCATGTTCAAAGTCTCATGACTATATTTATGGTCAAGCTATTCAGCTTGAAACTGATCACCAACCTCTAGTCACCAATTTTAAAAAAGCTTATGCATTCAGCTCCAGAGAAATTACAAAGAAGGATGCACAGGTTGCAGAAGTCCAGTTTCAAAATGGTCTATACAAAAGGCAAACTTCTTTACCTGTCTGATTCCTTATCCAGATTGCCCAGAAATACAACAGAACGGCTTAATGAAGAGAATTTTGACTTTGATGTCATGCAAGTGTGCAATTTTTCTACTGAGAGACTTGATGAGCTGAGAGATATACAAAAGACTGATTCAGTTTTGCAAAATCTCGACCACTTAATATCGGATAGCCATCAAAGCAATCTAGTGTACCATCTGAAGTGCAAACTTATTTTCCTTAGACACAAGAAGTTGATGGAAGATGGCATTATTTTCAAAGGTCCTAAAACTGTTGTTCTTGCTTCCTTACAATGTGAATATATCCAGATTTTGTATTGTGGTTACCCAGGTTCCGAATCTACCGAAAGGGTGCGAGGACTAGTATTTTGGAATGTCTAGCAAAAGATATTGATAAGGTACTTTTCTTGTTCAGTATGCAATAGTACTAAACTGCATTTGCAAAAAGAACCACTTCACCCAAGTCAAGTTCCTGAACTACCTTGGTCAACAGTAGCTACTGATGCATGTGAGTGGAACAATCAGCATTACTTTGTGTTGGTAAGACCCTTATTCGAACTGGTTTGAGATAGATTTACTACCTAATGTCCACTGCTACCACCAAGTTGAAATGTCATTTCTCAGATGACAGTAGCCCACACAAACATATTTCTGACTATGCTACCCAATTTACCAGTCAGTTTCAGAATTTGCCAAAGAATGGGACTTTGTACATAATTACTAGTAGTCCAGAATACAGACAGTCAAACGGACTAGCCGAACATGCAGTACAGAGTGCAAAGCAATTACTACAGAAGAGCATTATACTGAAGTCTTTTTAAATTTACTCAATCTCAGAAACATACCCCATGATGATATACTTGGCTCGCCTGCTCAGAGACTTCAATCTACACAAACCAGAACCTTGCCCATCAGTTCCTGTTTGCTGAGGCTTAAAGCAAAGAACAGAACAATCAAAGCCCAACTCTTCAGAAAGTGTTCTTTCCAGAAGTCCAGCTATGATAAATTGAGAAGATTTCTTTGTAGATTGAAAGGAGTAGAACCTATGAGGATACAAACGGCGAAAAGTTTCAATCGGATAGGTCAAGTAACAGGTATATGTGCAGAGCAGAGGAACTACTTCATGGAATCTGAAGGTGTGGAGTACAAGAGAAAATCACATCTTCCTGTATCACAATCTATATCGTAGCATTGTTCCTGTAATAAAGACTCTAGATGCCAGAGCAATCTAAACCCAAACAATGCCCCTGTTGCAGAACCTTTACTTCCATTCCTGATTATGTTCCCCATGTCCCCAAAGTGGAACATTCAGCAGAGACCGGTCCCAGTTGCTAGACCTAGTTCTAATTTCTGTGTCACATCATTTGGCCATATTTCCAGACTTCATGTGAAATACACAGCAACCTGGACATAATTGTCTATATGTATTTAGTTCTGCATAACTGCATGTCAAAGAATTATTTGAATCAACTGCATGTCAGTGCATGACTCAGTGTGTGTTGTACCTTTAAGTTTTTCCAAAGTGAGCATGTGCATATAAATAGCAAGCACATGCTAGCTTCAGTGCCATTTTGAGTGTGCAGCCAAAGTGTGAGCATGTACGAGTGTGATAGCTAGTTTACAAGTTTATCCAAGTTAAAGTTATTAAGCCTCAATCCTGATGTGTTTGTACATAATAAAGCTGCTTTAACAGAACCCACAGATGTTTGTTTTATCCTGACCAGACGAACGACATTAATGCCTAGGTGAGAGCACAACTGGAGTACATAACCTCTTGCTCTGATCAGTAAATGCCTGATCGGAGCGGTTATAAGGCAGTCATCCAGGTAAGGAGACACTGAATCTGTGCAATCTCGAGTTACTACTACTGCTCTGCATTTAGTGACCACCCTGAGGGCTGTGTTGAGGCCAAAGGGCAGTCCTCTGAACTGGTAATGTCTGGCTCCCAGCCAGAAAGGTAGGTATCTCCTGGATCACCTGTTCATTTTTATGTGACAGTATGCATCCTTAAGATCTATTGAGCACATCCAGTCGTCCTTTTGAAGGAAAGGGAAAATGTACTGAACCACAACCATCCAAAACTTTGTATACTTTGTATCCAGGCTCCAGTTTTCTTTGGCGCTAAAGTTATAGATTTTTTTCTCATCTGGGGGGACTTGCTGTATGACTTACTTCTAAAACTGCTGCTTTCCTCCAACAGGGTGGAAAACCTGGAATTCTGTTTGCTTTTGACAGAGGAGATAGTGAAAAGAGAATTAAATAACCTTGAAATAATCCTCTGCACCCATTATCTTTTGCAATTTCTAGCCAGCTCTCTGTTGCAGGATTTGATGACCCCCAACTGCCTCCAGAGGTGGACAGGCATCCTTCCTTTCAGAAGCATGGGTAGGTTGCCAGAGAAGGAATCTCTGGACCCCTGGCCTGCAGGGCTCCTCTGTCATCTGGGAGGAGTCTTCCATTAGAATTCCCCCCTCTGCGGGATCCACCTCCATGTGGATCATGGAAAGGATTTCTGAAAAACATTTTTCGATCACCTTGCTGATTACTAGAGAAAGTTCTTGAGTTGAAAACCATATGCCCACTGCAGACATGGTCTTACCATCTTGCTCACACCTGGAAAGGATCCCCAACTTTAAGGCTAAACAAAACTTTTGTCAAAGGGTGCACTGACCTAGGAAGACGAAGGGTTCCACAAAAATAAAGACTCATCCAAGCATGTCTCATAATGGAAATGGCTGAACCAGACACCCCTGAGGTACCTTCAAGCTGCATGTGAAATAAGCCTCATGGATGAATTCGCAATAGACTGTACGGTAGCCAACTGTGAGGCAACAGAAGTCTGTCTGAGCAGTTGTTGCTCCTTGGAAGGATTTGAAGAGTTTGTTAATCAAATCCCTCTAAAGTCAGATGAAGTGTGCCAAATAATTCAGCAATCTAAGTGTGAAAGTCACTGAAGTCTAAAACATGCTTCCCAAATCTGTCCACCACCCTAGACTCTCTGTTCTGAGAGTTCTTTCTTTGTGGCTGTCGCTACAACTAAGGCATCTACTGGTACTCTTTTGCTCCAGAACTCTCTTCCCTTTGTTGGTGCCAGGATCCTATCTGGTCTCTTAGGACTGGCTCAAAAGAATCAGATTCCTTTCATGCCTGCCAAGAGATCAAATAAATTAATTCATCAGTGGGTGGAGTCAACCAGGAAGTAGATGGGCCAGACCCAAATGCTTCCAGGAATATATATTCTTCTTGAGATGGATCGGCAGATCAACCACCCCTTTGCGTATGTATGTCCAAAATGTCTCCAAAGGAGACATCATCAGGTGGCAATACTGGGTATCCTTCCTTTTCATCAAAATCGGCATCTTCTGTGATTGACTCCTGAGGGGAGTCAAATTGCCTCCTCTTGCACTTTCTCTTCCTAGGGACTTCTACAGTGAGATGCTCTGGAGAAGTATCAGTAGATATAAGGACAACCTGCTGGGTAGCTTCGAGACTTGGGTATGGCTGTCCCTATGGAGAAGAGTAATGAGGGTGAAGGCACAAAGACATAGGAGAACCAGACTGCAGATCCAAAGGGGGTGGAATCATCTGTACTCAAGAGAATACTCTACCACCTCAAAGGCAAACTGTCTGAGGGAGAAAAGCTGACAGAGCCCAGAAATCGTACTTCCATAACATCGGCTCTCTCTGACCCGACGTTAGCCTGCCAGAGGCAGAAGTCAGAGAAGAGCTGTCCAGTGCCAAGGCCCTGAGGGGAAAAGATGGCTCCAACAGCTTTGGAGTAGACTCTAGCACCTCGGAACCAACAATGCTTTGGCTCCAACACAATCAAAGCTGGTCCACTCAGGAAAAAGCATCAGAACCAAAGATACAACAATATTCAGATGCAATACAGACGGACCCGAAAGGCTTGGATCTAAGGGCTCCAACGCCAAAGGATGGATAAGAGAAGGAGAGAGATGGAGGTAGGAGCCAGATGAAATATCTGTATCTGTGCCAACAATCATTCTATCTACATCTGCCTCTGCAAGGCTTCTAGAAGAATGGGAAGAGGAGGCCAGTGAAGGGGACCTAGAATGGCGGCATGCCTCTAAACAGGGAGATGGAAACAGAGAGGGGGACCAGGTCCAAAGGATCTCTGGCTCTGAAAGAACAAGATCTGATGATGCAGACCTTGCATCTGAAACAGTCTAATCTGAGGATTTGGTCTTCAGATCATAACATTTTAAGATTTTCTGGGCTGGCTCTTTGGTCGGATCGAAAGCAGTGGAGGATCCAGAAAGTTGTGGTAGTCATTTTCTAGGTGCTCTCTGGCCTGCCTTGAAGGGATGAGCTCCAGCCAGTGACTGAGAAAATTGTAGTAAGAAGTTGCTTCAAAATCAGGATTTTTTTCTGTAGGTCAAAGCCCTATGGGTTAAAACATCTGTATATTTTGTAAGGGACTTATAAATATGCAGGACCCAAACAATAGACAAGAATTGTGGGCAGACAAAAGATTGGGCCCACACTCAACATTTTTTGAAAATCTAAGGTTTTTCAGCCATTATACCTGTACGCTAACAAGGACAATAAGGCATTTTCTTTTTTTTTTTTTTTTTTTTTTTTTTTAAATAAAAAGTAGAAAATAAATTACCAACAACCTTAACAGTAGGAGAAATGTCAAGAAATAAAACAAGGGTATGAAGATGCACAAAAACGCAGAGATAAGAGAGGTTAGGCTCAGAATAAATTTAAAGTAATAAAAGATAATATATAAGAAAGAAAGTTATGACACTAAACTTATCACTCCCTAAACGCTCGATAGCTGACAGCAACCACTTCAGTATGCAAAGGTGGCAAACAAGATATGAGGTATGGAGGGGGACTACAGCATTATGGTAAGGGAGGAGCTCTAGAATTCGGTCTCCACGAGCTATAAAATTCAGCAGAGTCAAGTCCAAACCCATGTGTTGAGGAACAAATGAAAATTGACATCAGATGTGATTTTAACTGGACTAAATGCATTTAGTTTTTTCTATAAAAAACGAGGAAGTTATCATAATACTAAAACAATATGATCAATATACTTACAATCCCCCACCCAGCTGTCCAACATAAAATTGCCTCTATTGAGCCTTTCTTACCATATTAAAGTGTAAATAATGCCTTGATACCTTAAAACTGACAAATATTTCTTGCATTATCTTTAATATACAGTAATCATTAACAAAGCCTCCCCTCCACCAAAACATAGAAACCCCCCTTGACTGCACATTATACACAGCTGCTTTACAAAATAACATGAAATTTACATCAGGAAATTTTTACTCTGACAGTCTTACGTAGGGTTACACTGCCATTCTATTCACTAGCCTTCCACATATTTAACAAGGTGGTGGATATGTTTTGCAGTCCACTCACCAGATTAACACAATAAAAATTCCAGTCTCTGCCACTTCTTGGCAAAGCCGCATTTAACATGTTTATTCCAATGGGATTTATACTTTACATTCTATTTGTCTTTGCTTACCAGGGAAGTCCAACTGGGTAACACCCACTTTCAGTGGAGGCCCAGGGAGAAAAGCCCCATTTGTTTACATTGCATTACACCAAGTTCTAGTTAAACACAGCATAGTTACATTTCTAATTACATTTATATACAAACAGTAGTTACATTTACACATTCTAAGCTATTACAGAGGCGGAAGTTACAAAAGAATATGGCCACTTGAACTCAGTGGCTTGTAAAGGCAGCAGTTAAGTATAAAAATGTTGTCATTTCTATGAGAGGCTGAGTGTATTCTGTTTAAAGAAAGTATTTGGAAACTATCGTACTGTGAACACAAAGTCTCAACCTTGAGATGAGCATGTGCAGGACCAGGGCTAGTTAAGATGTTGCTTAAGCAGTGGTTACGGTCGAGTTTGTCAGAGAATTTTATTTGTGTGGGGATACTATTCCAGAGTTTAGCAACGTATTGGGAGCACAGTGACTCCTGCAACATCATTTCACTTGTGTGTAAGTAATAAAAATTTGTTACTACAGACTAGATTCCTTGCTGGACAGTAAGTCAGTAATAAATTACGTAGTGCAGGGCATTTTTCTGGATGATGAATAAGTTTGCATGCTGTGATTAGTTGTGAATATGTTAATTAGTTGTGGAGTTCAAGCCAGTTTAATTACTTAGTTAATTGCCAGTTTAATTCCCACTAATTTCACATTGTTGCTGGTCTTTATAATCTTATCCATCCTATCCATCTCCCACCACCAGTCTCTGGTTCAAGATCAAAGTACTCCTGATCCTTCTAGTAAACTTCTGCCTTTTTGTCACTCGAGCAGTTTCCACTGAAACTACAGAAAAGATATCACAAGTAAAGTCTTTGTGGGCTTTATTGGCAGCAAAATGAGCAGCAGTCCCTTACTGCTTGGTGACTCACCCTTAGAGTAACCTTACTTCCTCCCTTAGCTTGCTCTGCATACAAAAAAGTCTTAGACTCTCTAGGAAAAATATTCTGATGGATTCAGCAACTTGATTCTAACACCAGCCTTTTAACATTCCCTGATACTCTGCTGTCCTCAGTTTAATACTTCTCCTTCCTGCCACTTCTCAGGAGTAATTCTACTGGTATGGCAGCATCTTTACTAATATAGGTCTTGGCTGTTTTCTTATGGCCAGATTTGGTGCAAACACATGAAGCACCCATTTAACAAATCCTGCTGTGGAACATTCCAGTTTCTTATTTGTACTTTCATACAAGTAGTTCAGTCCGTTCCTTCCAGTTTCTCTGTTACAGCAGAAAATGATAGGTACGCACTTACCACGATGCTAGATTAGTGCTTCCTACCATCATCCTCCATCTGTAGGTTAACGGATCTGACTGATTCGATACCAGCAACATCAGAATTTCAGTCTGGACCTCCATCTCCTCTAAACATAGCTTCCTGCTTTCTCTCTGGTTGAATCTGCTCCACAGTTGCCTCTAAAACAGACAAAGGGAGAAATTTTTAAAGGCAATAAATACAGCGCAGAAAAAGGACCCTTTCGCATACAGCTTTGACAAGAGCCTGCACCGCTACTTAAGTGCCACAAACAGTGAAAATTTGGAGAGGACAAAGTGGGAGGGAGAAGGAAGGACGCCAACACAGATCTAGCATTATGGTAACTACATAACTTACAAAGCTGTAGTTGTCTTTTCCTTTCATCTCAACCTGTGGGACAGAGCCTCCAACCAGTAACTCACGGTAGTCCCTAGGAGGGAACATTCTGCAAAATGGTACAGCCAAAGAAAACTTTTCACCTAGACTGGATGTCCAATTTGTAATAGGACACAGGAATAAAGAGCAAGACCAAGCAGTTGCCACACAAATATCAACAGAAGCCAGAGCAAAAAAATGCAGCTGAAATAGCAACTGCTCTAGTGGAAACTGCCTTAAAATTAACAGGCAAAAGTACGCAAAGGACATACAATCAGAAACCTATTCGGGATAGCGTCATTTAGAAACAGACTTGTCAAGTCGCATTTTAGAAAATGAAAAAAAGTTAGTTAGATTTTCTGAAATTTTTGTTTCTATCCAAACAGAATTTAAATGATCAATGAAAATGACATGGCACAAATGTTCTCCCTTCTTACTGTAATTTGGAAAGAAAACAGGCAAATGAATGGGCTGATTGAAAGACTCAGAGAAAGCAAGGGTTGGCCCTTACAGTAATACTATCCTTGTGGAAAACCAAATACGGAGAAACAGACAATAGTGCTTCAAGTTCTGACACCCATTCTACTGATGTAACAGCTACTAAAAAGATTCCCTTCTAAGTCAAAATCTTTAAGGAAACTGTGGTGGCCCGTTCAAAAGTAGGTCTGGTGAGAACTTGCAAAAGCAAACTGAGGTATCAAGGAGGTACCAGATCACAAATTATGCAAGTGTAATAAAAATATGCCACTCAGAAAAGCTTTGGAAAGTTTAAGGGCTGCCACAGCTATATTACCCATACCAATTTGAAAGCCAGAAATGGTGCTTAACTTTTAACAGTATAGTAACTGAGACAGGGGTTAAAAATGTCAGATAAATAATCCAGGATAGCATCCAAAGATGAAGAGCGCTCCAAACTCTTTAAAGATGTCCAAACTGAAAACCTCTTCCACTTACTGGTGTAAACCTTCATGGTAGAAGGCTTCTGGGAAGGATAACTTGCAGAGCTTGGGGACCCCTGGCCACCAATGAAATTGGGGGAATCATGCAGTTAGTTTGAGGGAGTGAAGATTTGGGTGAAGTATGCCAAAAGGGCAAGAAATCAGACTTGGAAGAAGATCCAGAAACCAAGATGGGTGAAGGTGAGGCAAAAGGAAAGGAAACCAAACTTATCAAGGCCAGAAGGAAGCAATGAGGATGACAGTCACTCTATAACGGGCTGCCTTTTTAAAAAGTTTTTCAAAGGAGTTGAAGGTTGGGCATACAGCAGGGGTTAAGCATGCATAAATTTCCCTTAACTGTCCCTCTGCAAGGATCAGGCATAGAAACATGCATTTTGTGATGCATGGGGAAGCAAAAAGGATGCAGCAGGTAGTTTTCAGCTACTGCACTGCTATCACTGGATTTAGGGACTACATGTGAGGCAAAAAGTGTCTGCTGAGACTGACCACAAGGATGCTGGATCTTCCAAGGATGTGCACTGCAAACAAAAACCACTGAAAGGAGATGCACTGCTGCAAAATTTTCTCATGGCCTCTCAACACGGGACATAAGAGAGTGTTCATCCTTGCTTGCTCAAATACAATGCCATCAATGAATTGTCAGTCTGAAAGGCAATGTCAACCTTTGGAAAAAGGTCTGGAAAGGCCAGCTACTCTAGGAGGCCCACCTTCATCTACAAGACATTGATGTGAAGACCAGCTCTGGACCGAGAGCAGATGCACTGGACAGACTTTGGACTGGTTGGACAGCCAGATATCCTAAAACTGCCTCCGTAGTGCAGCAGCAAGACAACCTTCAGGGGCACTGAAAGGGCCTCAGAGTGAAAGCTGCACAAAAGCCCTGGTTCTGCAGACTGCCACAGACCCATAAGCGGCATCCACTGTAGTTGCCTCCTCTTGCTTTTTTTTTTTTTGTTTGTTTGTTTTTTTTTTTGGGGGGGGGGGGCACCATCACTAGGAACATCCTGGAAAGGTTGCTACAATATACAGAATTTATTTACTTTTAACATTTGTTAACTGGGAAAGTTAACCTTCTGGTTACTTGAAAAGGATTTTTGAGGAGTAAAGAAGCAAACTAACAGCAGAATGCATCTTTCCATTCTACTTGCTCCTACGCAGCATCTCTTTTTACTGTGTGTTGGCATAGGACATCTTGAAACAGACTGCAAAGTTCCAGAAGTGCATCCAAGAATGATGGTTCACAGCAATACCAGTGTTCACCGCACAGGACAGTCCATCTGCTCCAATGGACAAGTGCCTCATGGACACATTAGAAATAGACTGCATTTACAACAGAGCCTAAAAGGTATTTTAGAAATTCAGGGACTGCTTAGTCTTCAACAACCTTTGGCACTTCCGAGACAGTACCCCATAATCTTGCCAAATGGGCAAGGTAATTCAACGCACATGCTGAAGCGTATGTGCACTTTCCTAAAATTTTCAAAGCCTGACACTGCTGGGTAGGGGGGTCTTTAGTGGCCACAACAACCATACTTGGTGTCCACAGACAGATCTTTGATCTAGTGAGGTCCGACTCTGGGAAGCACCAAAACATTGTTGGCAAGGCTGGGAACAGATTCCATTACATCGGGTTCTCTCCGGGCCCTCCAAGATACCAGGTCCAGAAGGAAATATGGAGGGGAACCACCCAGGATGTGGAGGTGCTCACTTAGCCTCAAGTAAAACAAACTCCTGCAGGAAGAGAGCTTTGGTTGTTCACCACCAAACTATTTCAATAGTTAAAAGTAAATCGCCAAAGGTGCATCTTTGTGGAGGGATTCGAGTGTGCCCTCACCTACATGAAAGTTGGTAAAGTTATATTCTTACCACATTCCATCTATGTTGATTTATTTACTGACATTTGTTAACCGGGTTAGTACAGCTGGGTTTGTGGCCCATTTTCAGTGGAGACCCAAGGAGAAAAGCTCCAATTTAACACAATATAAAGAAAAAGATATAAACTTGACAATGTAAGATCAATCTGCTTAATTAACAAAAGTAAGTGGAACAGTAAGACAGGTGGTGAACTAGGTAATACAAAGTATATATAATACAGAGTATATGTAATTACAATTCAGAGGCACTATTTACAAGAAGTAGATCAGTCATTAGGAGAGAGGTATAGAGAGTAGAATAACTTGCATTTGTGGCATTGAGATTGTATGTGGGGTAGATAAGGGAGGAGTGTTGACAGTTTAGGTTGGGGCTTGGTAGGGACAGATCTTAGTGTTATCTTCATTCATTCTGGACAGTTAGGTTTCGGCTCCGACCCACGGAACCGACTCGGCTGTTGCATCAAGCTCGCACCAGCCAGAAACTCAAGCCAAGGCTACCCGAACTGCCTCTTCCCTTCAGATCAAGTTTTGCCCATGCAGTAGAAAATCATAAAAGCTTTGAGCAACTACCCTACAAGGACTCCAGGACTAGTTCCAAACTTCCAGGAGTCTTCTGGAGGGGGCAGAAGAGTGGGATGTCAAGAATGAATGAAGATCGACAACGCCGATGGAACATTATGGTAAGAACATAACTTCTTTATCCGATGTCAATCTTCATTCATTCTTGAGTGTTGGGACCAAGTCCCCAGCTACTTTAAGCCCTGGAAGGGCCTGGGGAAGGATATTCCTGAGCACCATAGAGCCCAAAGGATGCTCTTCCCCTGGAGACTGTATCCAATTTGTAATGAGTGATAAAGATATGGTGGTTAGCATAAGTTGCAGCTGCACATCATCCATAGAAGCTCTGGAATGAAAAGCTACTGAAATGGAAACAGATCTGGTAGAATGAGCCCTAACTTTTGTTGACAAGTCCAGCTTTTTTTGCTCAAATAAAAGTGAGGCAATCCCTCAACCATTTTCACAGAGTAACTTTTGAAACTGATTGGCCCAGTCTATTGCCTGAAAAGGCTAGAAACAATTAGTCTTATTTTCTAAAAGATTTTGCTCTATCCAAATAAAGACATAATTGTCTATGTACATCTAACAAATGCAAAAAAATATTCTCCCTGGTTTGAGAAATTTTGGAAGAAAACTGGTAGATCTATGGGCTGACTAATATTGGAATCTGATACTACTTTAGGGAGAAAAGAGGGATAAGTTCTGAGTGATAATCGCTCTCAAAAAAAATGATACACTTATGTTTTACGCACACAGCCTGCAATTCTGAGATTCTCCAGGCCGGTATGATGGCTACCAGGAATAGAATATTCCAAGATAAAAAAAATCTGATATCTCAGGTGGCTGCTGGTTCGAAAGACTGATGGACCAAACTTTAACACCAACTTTAAATTCCAAGGTGCAATGGGTTCCTAGAAAGGCAGTTTCAAATGTAAAGTGCCCTTAAGAAAAGTTCTGCAGAGGCGGTGAGACATCCAAGGAAAGGTCATTGAAACCATTATGGAAACTTGAAATGGCAGTGAACTCTAATGGTAGAAGTACAAGCTCCCAATTGGAATAGCTTGGATAAGTATTCCAAGACCTTATCGATAGAGGCTGAAGAGATCAATACCCTGTTCAGACCAAAGCACAAACCTCTTCAGTTTGCTAAAATAAAGTTTTCTGATGGATGGTTTATGAGAAGCCAGAAGCAGTTTTTGTACTGGAGAAGATAAATTACTTTGCCTGGCAATTACTGGAAGTGGAGAAACCAAGCAGTCAGCTTGAGATTTAGTAGGTTGGGATGGACCAAGCCCTGTGAATGGGACAACGGGTCTGGAGTTGGATCCAGAGTCCATGAATGGTGAACTACGTGAAGCCAGAGAAAAGAAAATTAAACTTTACAGGGCCAATAAGGTACAATGAGAATCACTGTTTCGCAACCGCTGGGCTTTCTTCAAGAACTGGGGAATTAGAGGAATTGGCAGAAAGGCATAAAATCATCCCGGGGGCCAATCGTGGACAAGAGCATCCCTTGGGGACTCCCCCAAGGGGGATTAGTGCAAAGTAGCTGCTATATTTGTGGTTTACGAGACAGGCAAACAGATCATAGCAAGGCTGACCCCACTGACGAAAGATCTTCGCCACAACATCATAATTGACAGACCACTCGTGAGGCAGAAGAATGCATCTGCTCACTTTGTCCAAAATCACGGTGGAGTTCCCCAGAATGTGAGTTGCTATCAGAATGCAGTTGGAAGCGATCACCCATTGCCAACCTCTTAGGGATTCCCGACAGAGGGTAAGATCTGCCCCCCTTTGTTGATGTACCAGACTACTGACATGTTGTCTGAACTGCAATTGTCCTTGAAGGGAGGGCAGACTGGAATGCTTGCAACACTAGGAGCATTGCCCTCAGTTCTAGGACGTTGATATGCAAACTGGCCTTGTAATGGGACCAAGTGCCTTGGATTGTCTTTCCCTGAAAATGCCCCCCCCCCCCCAATCAGGGAGTCAGTGGTCACTATGGCCTTGCGCTGAGGGGTGAAAAGGGGTGGCTCAATAATTTCTCGTCTGGCTTCATCCATCAATATAAATCCTGCTTGCATCGGTTGGTTATTCAGATTGGGTGGGAAATTTAGTGAGGTAACATTGACCACTGTGATGCCATGAGTCACTGAAGCAACCTCATGTGGTACCTCACCAGGGGAATTAAAGTGATCGCTGATGCCATGGACCGAAGGAGCGATCTGGAACCTTGTCTTGAAAGAGTAGTTGTGATCTGAACTTCTCCCATTTGTGAAGTCGAAGAGCAGCAATGCATGATTTGGTGTCTAGTCTTGCTCCAATGACTTCTATATCCTGAGTGGGTGATAGTTTTGACTTCTTATTTATTGAGATGCCTAAGAACTCGGCTAGCCCTAGAACGGTGTACAATGCGGAAAGCAGTTGATACCTGGTGGAGACAGTGAGGAGCAATTTGTCTAAATATGGAAACACTCGGAATTCTTGTAGCCTTAAGTGAGCTGCTACTACCGCCATGCATTTGAACACCCGGGGGGTTGTATTAAGACCAAAGAGCAGTGCTCGAAATTGGGAATGACTGGCTCCTAGCCGGAAGAAGATGCATCTTCTGGAGTGTTTGTCCATTTTTATGTGGCAATGCACGTCCTGAAGATCTATGGAGCACATCCAATCATCTCTCTCCAGAAAGGGAAGGATAGACTTAACAGACACCATCTAAAATTTTGTCAGTTTAACAAACTTGCTCAGTACACTGAACTCTAAAAATTGGCCTCCAGTCCCGTCTTTTTTGGCACTAAAAGGAATCTTGAGTAAAATCTGGATCCTATTTGGTCTGGTGGAACAATCTCTAGGACTCTCTTGAAGCAGCTTTTGAAATTCTTGTGCTGCTGTATCCCTCTGGGTGGAACATCGGGGATTCACCTTTGTAGTCTGCGATAAGGAGTGAAGGGGATACAGTAAACTCTGGTAATGGTCTGCACCCAGGAATCCTATGTTATTGTATGCCAGGCTAAATGGTGCCAAGAGAATCTTCCCCCGACTACCCCGACTACCTCCAGAGATACGCAATCGGGCTGATGCTCAGGAGCGCTGGTAAGGTTGTCCAGAGAAAATCTCTGGAACCCTGGTTACACATGCCCCCTCTGCCATGGGAGGAGCGTCTTCCTGAAGAGATTCCCCTCTCTGCCCCAGGAGTACTCACTACGTGTGTACCGAAAAGGCCCTTGGGACTTCCTGAACCACATCTTTTCACTCCTCTGATTCCTGGAGTAAGGTCATTGAGGAGTGGAAAAATGCACACCCACAACAGAAAGGGTCTTGCCGTCCTTTACACACATTGCTAATGTGCCTCTGACTTTTGGGCCAAATAACGAAGCATCAATGGGGGCACTGACAAAGGAAGACTTGAAGGAGTTTGAGAAGTTGCATAAGTGCATCCATGTGTGACACCTAATGGCGATGCCTGTAGCCGCTGCTCTTGCCATCCCTTCGGCTGTATGTGCAATAAGCCACATGGACGAGTCGGATATAGACTACGGTGGCAAGCTGGGAGGCAACCTTATCACGTACCTCGTCAGACACTGCCCCTGCTAAGGTCTCCAATAGCTTGGTCATCAAATTCTTTGAAGTCATGTAAAATGTGCCAAAAAATTCAAGAACCGTATGGCAAAGGTTGTTGAAGCAAATACCCGCTTCCTGAATCTGTCCATCATACAGTTCGGGGGGCTAGACTGCTTCCTTTTTTGTGGCAGCTGCTACCACCACCCATGGCATCCACTGCTAAACATTTTGACCAGTGAGGTTGATCTTCGGGCGCTGAAAAAGGTTTGTCCATTCTCTGCGGAATTAGCTCTATATTGTCAAGAGACTTCCACGCACACTGCACGATGAGTTTTACCAGTTCATCAGCAGGTGGATCACTCAGGAAGTAGAGGGCCGGACATGAAAAGCCTGCAAGGAAAGAGATTGCTCAGAGGATGGGTTTGTTGGCTTCCAATCACCCCCATTTTAAAATTTCCAGGATGTCTTCAAAGGAGGCATCTTCAGGGGGTGACCGAGGGGACCCTTCACCTTCATCAAAATCTGTATCCTATTCTAATGAAGAATCCAGGTGATTCCTCTTGCACGATCTCTTGCAGGGTGGCTCTTCAGGGGGGAGATCTGAGGACGACTCAAAATGGAGGGTACCCTGCAGCAAGGCATCTTGGCTGCACTTGTGCCTGCTGCCCCGAAGTAGCACATTATGACAGCTGCGAGCCAGATGCATAGATGTGACACACTGGGGATGGTGCCAAGTGTGAGCCTGCTGAGGCCAGGGCTCTCTTCATAATCTGAAAGGCAGGCTGCCCAAAGAGGAAAAGGAGCCCAGAACAGAGAAAGAACCTCGGAACCAGGCTCACACTGCGCTCCAAGCAGCCCACATCCACAGAACCAGCTGCAAGAGGACTCAAAAAGTACAGTTTTGTACCTACCATAAATGTAGATGTTCGAGGATCCACATTGCTGCAGTCCTAACTATTGGGTAGTCCGCTGTCCAGTCGGCCCGAATACCAAAGTATATGGCTGACGTCGGTCAGGGCGCATTAGACTGACGTCAGTACGTCAGGGTACTAATGCGCATGACCGACGTCATATCCTCAGTCTTTTCTTGCCCCAGATGTCAGAAGATCCTGAAAAGCTAAGGCCAAAACCAAAAATTCCAAACATACCTGCACCAAAAATATGTACAATATATACAAAATTACCAGAATATAACCTCACCTACACAACCACCCTTAAACACAGAGGGGAAAGGAGGGAGGGTAAATTGGACTGCAGCAATGTGGATCCTCGAACATCTACATTTATGGTAGGTACAAAACTGTACTATGTTCTTCATTCCACATTGCTGCAGTCCTAACTATTGGGTAGAATCCCAAAGCAGAGGTAAGGGAGGCTGGCAAATCATAAGGAAGCAGGAACTGACAACATGCCTTGCAAAATAGCTGTGGCAAAACCAGCCCTAGACTTAGAGTAGAGAGGAAGGTGATAATGCTTAGAGAAAGTATGCACTGAACTCCAAGTAGCTGCCTCCAAAATATCCTTAGTGGCCACCCCTTAGAAATGCTGTAGAAGTGGCAGTAGCCCTAGTGGAATGAGGCCTAATTCCAGCTGGAATCTCCTTGCCATGATGGGAATAACAAAATGCAATGCAAAACCCAATCCACCTAGAAATAGTTTGTTTTGACACAGGCTTGCCCTGCGAACCCAAAGCAAAAGAAACAAACAACTGCTGAGACTGCCTAAAATCCTTAGTCCTGCTCAAATAATAACGCAATTGCCTGTGTACATCTAAAGTGTGCAAAATCTTTTCCCCTTTATTTTGGGGATCTGCATAAAAAGTAGGCAAATGAATAGTTTGGTTTAAAGCCACACTAGAAACCACCTTAGGCATAAAGGAAGGATTAGTGCGTAAAGATACCCTATCCTTATGAAAAATCAAAAAGGCTCTACGCCATAAGGGCCTGCAACTCAGAAACCCTTCTTGCAGAAGTAATGGCCAACAAAAAGCAGTCTTCCATGACAAATATTTCAATTCAGCAGTAGCCGAGGCTCAAAAGGTTGTAGAGTAAGTTTCTCCAACACAAAATTGAGATCCCAAGCAGGAGTAGGAGCTCTACGGGGGTCTTATATTCTTTGCCCTCTAAGAAATTGCTTGAACAAAGGATGCGAAAACAATGGTGGGTCACAATCATAGTGAGCTGAAATTGCTGCAGCATGAATCTTAATGGAAGAGAAAGACAAACCTTTGTCCAATAACTCAGTAAGATATTGAAGAGCCACACTCAAATTAGGCTCAGAAATCTCCAAATTGTTTGCTGCACTCCAAAATAAAAATCTCTTCCATTTTTCTGCGTACACTTTCCTTGTATTAGGTCTTCTGGCTTCCATAATCACATTTAAAACTTGTTGAGGAAGTTGAGACCTGCTGTCTTTCAAAACAGAATATGCCAGGCTGTTAGATGAAGAGATTGAAGCTTGACATTGAGCAGGTGACCGTCCTTCTGAGACAACAGGTGTGGAATCAAGGGTAAAGGCCATGGAGGCTTCCTTACCAGACTCCTCAGTAATGGGTACCAGTGCTGCCGAGGCCAATCTGGAGCTATTAAAATCATCCTTGGCTTGTCTTGTCTGACCTTTAGAAGCACCTTTGGGAGAAGAGGCAGAGGTGGAAAAGCATACACATGAAGATTTTTCCAACTGAAAGAAAGAGCATCCACTTTCCAAGCTGTGTGATGAAACCTCTTTGTGCAAAACTTTGGCAGCTGGTAGTTTAGTGGAGAAGCGAACAGATCTATGTCTGGAGTTCCCCATGACACTGTCAATTTTTGAAATACATGAAGATCCAGTTTCCACTCGTGGGGATCCATGATTTGTCTGCTTAACACATCTGCTAAGGAGTTCTGTGCTCCCGGCCGAAACCTTGCCTGAAGAGTTAGTTGCAAGCTGAGCGCAGTCTCCCATAAAATCATTGCTTGCCTGCACAATGGGTAAGAATGTGTTCCCCCTTGTTTGTTGATGTACCACATGACAGTTGTGTTGTCTGTTAGAATCAACACCTGCCCTGGAAGAAGTAACTCCTTGAAAGCCATTAATGCAAACTGGACTGCTAACATCTCTTTCATGTTGATATGTAGATGCTGTAGTCTGGCAGGCCACTTGTCTTGTATCCACTTTCCATTTAGATGAGCTCCCGAAGCAATGTCTGAGGCATCTGTCGTTAGAATCTGACTCGCCTCTGGCGGGTCACAGAGCGTCCCTTGTTTAGGTGACATTCCTGAGCCCACCACAAAAATTCCTTTTGAATGCAAGGTATTATTTGAATGACAGTGTCCAAATCCTGGCAGTGCTGTGTCCATACATTTTGCGATACCATTGCAGCTTCCTCATATGCAGTTTGGCATTGGGAAGCACCAGAATACAAGATGCCATGAACCCTAAGGCTTGAAGGACTGTCCTTGCAGTCAGCCCGGACTGAAGAGATAGTTGATGGAAGTAACTGGAAAGATTCTTTTGTTTGTCCGGGGTTAAAAAGGCCATCTGGGCTGCTGTATTCAGTCTCACACCCAGAAAGCACATGTCTTGAGAGGGTACTAGACTGGACTTTATTTCGTTCACAGAATACCCTAGGCATCTTAGCACTGCTATGACATAATCCAAATGCTGTAGAAGGTCTTCCTTTTCTTGAGCTAGTATCAGGCAGTCGTCCAAGTAAGGATAGATTTGAATTCCTTTTAGCCTGAAGTAAGCTATCACTGGAGCCAGAACCTTTGTGAATACTCTGGGCGCAGTGGATAAGCCAAAGGGCAATGCAGAGAACTGATAATGAGAATTTCCAGCTCGAAAACGCAGATACTTCCTGCAACTTAGTCTTATAGGCACATGAAGGTAAGCTTCCTTGAGATCTAAAGTTACCATCCAGTGATCCTTGCCCAGCAGAGGTAAAAGCTGTTGTAACGTCAACATTTTGAACTTGGGAATGTCCAGATAAGTGTTGAGGATAGATAAATCCAAAATTGGCCTCCACGTGTTCCCCTTCTTCGGTACTAGGAACAGGCGAGAATAAAATCCTAGGCCCCTTTCTGGCACAGGAACTGGCTGAATGGCCCCTATGTGGAGCAACAGAGAAATTTGCTTGTGAGCCTCTTGTCTTTGTAGAGGAGGAATGTCTGGCATGCCTTTGAAAGGAGGCATGGTATGGAAATAAAACCTGTAACCGTGGTGAATGATATCCAGAACCCATCTGTCTTGGGTAATTAAATCCCAATTTTCTTTGAAAAGAGACAGCCTTCCTCCCAAAGGTGCTGCCAGGCGAGAATGTACTGGCAGCTGAAAAGGCAGGTCATTGGGTCTGCTTACGAAAGGACTGACCCCTGCCCTCACCAGAAGTCTGAGCAGGGAACTCCTGTCCTAGGCCTAAAAGAACCTTGAGCTCTGCCCCTACCACGTCTAGACCTACCCCTAGACTGGGAATCATAAGCAGGATAAGTCCATCCCTTAGTAGGCCAATTTCTACTAAACTTGGAGGCTGCACCTGCAAAAATCCTTAACAGTTTGCATAGACTTAGCCTTGTCCTCCATTTTCTTTAAGACTGCTTCCACAGGCGAACCAAACAACACATCAGACTGCAAAGGAGCATCCAAAATCCTTGTTTTAACATGCTCAGCTAAATTCTGATCTCTCAACCAGGCATGCCTACGAAGAACAGAACCAGTGGCAGCCACCCTCGAGGAGGCCTGCACAGCATCAAAACCACATTGCAAGGAATGTTTACCCACCTGTTCAGACACATGAACTAAATCCTGCAACTCTTCACACTCAATACCTTCTGCCAGAGCATCCACCTTAGATTTCAATTGTGAAAGGAGATAATTCTGATATTTTAACATGTGAAACTGACAATTCAACGCCCTCATGGCTAAAGTGGAAGAAGTATACACTTTCTTTCCCCATCTATCCAAAGCCCTTGCCTCTTTATCAGGAGGAACAGGATTTTTAACAACAGAGGCCTTCACACCTTTAGGCCCCTGAGAGACAGTTTCGGGTCTGCCCTAGGACTCTTAAAAGATACTTATGAGCTTCAGGCACCCTATAGTACCTATCCGGTTTAACTGGGGCAGGAGGCAAAGAATCAGGATTGAGGGAAGCCTCTGCAAAAACATCTTCCACCACATTCAGAACAGGAGGTATAGCTAAAGGCCTATGCTGGGGTAAAACAAGAATTCCCTAAGCCTCTTCCTGGAATCAGAGAAATCTTGACCTTCCCATTTAAAATGCTCCCTCATGGAATGCAGAGTCTCTGAAAATGAAAAATCCTCAGGAGGAGAAGCTGAAGGAGTAGAATCATCCACATCAGAATCAGAATAAGGAGGATACTCCTGCAAGTCTTCAGCCGAAGACTCAGAAGCCTCGAACATTGCTCAAAACTCTCAAACTCAGGTTCCACCCTAGGCCTCTTATCAGGAGGGGCATAGAACCTCTAATCATAGTAATCAAATCCTCTGCCATTTTAAGCATATGTTTCTTAGGCAAAGACCCTGAAGCACTAGGAGAAACCCCCACTGAAGTTAAACTTGGCCTGCCTCTCAAAGAAGCCTTGGAAACAGAAGGGAGGCTCTAACCACCTTAGGAAGAGAGGGAAGAACAGCCACCTGAGAAGCCCCCTCAGCCTGGCCTACTTCCTGCGAGGATACATCCTGTAACAGTAAAGTCTCTCCCTGAAACTCCAAAGAAACACCTGGCAAAACCTCCGGCTCCACTGAGCCTTCCAAAGATCCGGCGTCTGGGACTGTCGGTTCTTCCACTCTAGGCTTTGCTGCTTTGTCCTTGCGCTTTTTGGCGAAGCGGCGTCGGAGCCTCCGGCGGCATTTTATAATTACAACGCTTCCCAAAAACTAACCTGGCACAGTCTAACCTTCTCTTAATAGTGCGTTTGTTAAATCTAGCACAAGAGCGGCATCCAACAACGTCGTGCTCAGGCCCTAAACAAGGTATACACAAAGTATGGTAATCCCTATGAGGTATCTGTTTCCCACAAGAAATACAGTTATTCACTTTTCTGACATCCGGTTAAATACTGAGGCAAGAAAAACAAAATATTCTAACGGGTACTTAGCCAACTTTGATTCGGTCTGAAACTCTGACTTCAGAAACTTTCAGAACGCCAACCTGCACTCGCAAAATTGCTTCTGCATCGGACCATGCGGCAAAAAAGACTGAGGATATGACGTCGGTCATGCGCATTAGTACCCTGACGTACTGACGTCAGTCTAATGCGCCCTGACCGACGTCAGCCATATACTTTGGTATTCGGGCCGACTGGACAGCGGACTACCCAATAGTTAGGACTGCAGCAATGTGGAATGAAGAACATCTGTCAAAGCCCAAGGAAACGTAGACAGCACAGTGAAAAAATTGGAGCCGAACTAGGGTTCTTGGAGCCGGCAGCCAAGTCACAATTTGGTAGGTGGGTTGGCTCATACAGAGCCATTGACCACAGAGTCAGTTCCAGAACCAAGGGTAATGAAGTAGTTGGCACTGGGAGCATCAAAGTCGAGGGCTGCAAGACCTGCCGAGAGGTTGGAGGAAGATAAATGGGAGTCATTGGACAGTAAACCTCTGCTCCGCATGGCAGAGAGGTCCTAGATAGGACAGGGAGACCTCTGGTCACCAACAGAGGATCCATTAATCTGACTACATCAAGCTCTGAAAGGCTCCTGGTGGAACGGTCGGACATCCCAGAGGGTGATTCTGGCATCTAAAGGAATAAACTTAACTGCTGACCCAGGATGGAGTCTATAGACGGTGGAGTACCTAGTCCTGGGCATAACATACTCTACCCTTCGGCACCATTGTCGATTGACCAATAACTTGCTGTGTGTGTGTGTGTGTGTGTGCGGGGGGGTGGATCGGCACCTGGCCATTACTGGACTTCGATTCCCGTAGTTTGGGAGATGCAGCAACTGACTCATTTTCTTTGGTTCTTTTTTGGGAAACAGGATGTCTCTGTCTCAAAGCCTCACCAAAAAGACATTTTAGCAGCCCTTTGAGGATCAGTTTATTACACCTCTCTGCAAGGGTTCGAGCACTAAAACCAGTTCACACAGCTGTTGTACTTCCAAATTAGGCACCCCAAACAATAAACACAAGAAAGATGTCCATCCGAGTTGGGCATCTTTCTGCTAGATTCCTCAAATTGCTTGAACCCTGCGGTTCCCTTCTGTTTCTCAGACATCTTACCAAAAATACATGACCGCACATGCCCAGACACAAAATTCTATATAAAATATACCTATAATTATATATTTTTTTTATACAATACCAACAATGGTAACTAGAAGAAAATACCCTCAAAAAGGGTACAAAAGGGGAAAGAGGGGAACACCAACAATGGTATTTAAGAGTTTACCAGAGGTAAGAGGGCAGGGAGGTAAATAAGTTTTTTTTACTGAAAAGGTAGGGGAAAATTATATCACAGCCAAAAACACAGCAATAACAAATGAGAAAAGGCAACAATTTTAGAAGCAAAGAGTAGTAGATATAACAATATATCAAAAAATGTAAGCACATGGCAGAGAGCATGGCTGACGCATCCGGTTTTCTATGCGGAAATTAGATCTGAAGAGAAGGGAAGAGAGGCAGTATAGGTAGCCTTGGCTTGAGATTGATACGATGGCAGAGTCAGTTCCGAGGGTTGGAACCAAAACCCAACAGTCAAGAATGACTGAAGACTGACATCAGACCAGTTTGGGGCTTCACATGAAAACCCTAAGAGTCAAACAATGCACTTGAAGTCAGTGAGTGAATAATTCTAGTTAGAGTGAGAAACCACTCCTTCAAAACAATCTTACAGGGAGGACAATTCCAAATCCTCTTTTTTTTTTTGGGGGGGCAGCACTGAATAAATGCAAACCAATCCATGAGCAACTTTTGTTCAATGCCAGTGATCCTTGCAAAGGAGCAGACCATCCTGAAGCAATCAAGAACATGGTACCTCAACACCAGGCAAGGATTCTAAGCAACGTAGCATGAAATAAGCAAGTGGTTTGCCTGCAAGGTATATTCGTCCTGCAAAGTATATATCCCAGTGTCAGTGCTATGGACAAAAATGAGGAACAGATCCACCACACTTGTACCCTGACTAAAACCAAGAATACCAAAAAAAGACATGAAAAGGACAACTAGATGATTACATTGTGCCCTATGTCCTCTCAAGAGAGGAGACGTGTGACCCAGAGGATAGGTGACATCCCTTTAATAACACGACACTTTACAGATGAACTCTAGCCTATGTGGAGTGAAAGGGAAAAGTACCATAATTTGCCAGCAGAACAGTATTATAAAATAAAAGACTCTTGACATATGGTTGGCAAGATGGTCCTTGGTTTCTCAAGATACAAGGACCTTTTAGAACTAAGGAAAACAATATGGTGCTCATGGAGCTCTACAATAACATCAGCAAAATTTTGCCTAGAACAGTACAGGTTCCAAATACCGGACCAAAAGCCAGAACAGGATGGCTCAAAACTAGGCTCAATCAGCTTACTGCATGTACAGGGGCTAAAAGAGGAGTCACAGGAGCTAGTGCTGGTTCCAGGGCATGGCCCAACCTGCTGGCCAAATATACAACCATCCACCATGCAAGCAAATACTCTACCATAATGGGGCAAAATGAGCTAAGCCTGTGGGCGTACTGAAAGCAAATTTACCAAATGCCAGCATATCAAAGAAAAGACAACTAAACATTCAATAATGGAGCTCTGCCCACTGAGCAGCAATCCTGGAGTATGTATATACAACTTCAGCGATGAGCAGCATGATCACTTGCCTCCCTCAAAAAATATTTCTTTGAAGCTCAGTAAAGTTTTGGCATTTTTTTTCAGTCTATTGTTATTCAGCATATTTACAGTTAATAGATTAACTTATGTCCAAACTGGAAGCCTATGAAGTATGAAAAGGGTGAACTGCCAAGCATGCCTATGCCAGCTCCATACAACACTTCAGCCAATTATGGCTTCTGCAGGAAAAAAAAAAGCAGACGCGCATCTCATGAAAAGTAGGGTGTAGTGAAAAATCAACCCTAAAGTTACAGCACAGAAAAGGAAACAAAAGGTTGGGAGTTATTCCCAAAAGATTTATATGCATTCCACTTGAATATCTTAGAGTCACAAAGGTTTAAAGAAATCAACCTTTGTCCATGAATGCTGATCTCCCAAACTCTGACTAAAAAGCTAGAGCATGGGCAGAGGGAATGGCGAGTGTGTGTGTGGTTGGGGGGTGCATGTGAAGCAGGAATAGACAGAAAAATTAGGCAAATTCTCAATCCCCACATGAGGCTAGGAATAATCTCCAAATACCTCAACACTTGTTCAAGAATACGTACTACAAAGACCGAATCAAAAGAATGGCTAGTATAGTCAGGCCAGCCCAACAGAAGGAGTTTCCATCTGTACAGCTGGCAACTTAAGAGCAATTATCAGGACCAGATTGTCTGAAATGAAGAGACCGCCTTCCTATCCTGGAGAAAAACACTAGACAGAAGAGCTGCTTGTGTGACCTAAGGTGGTGGCCAGAAACCTTGTGTACTGTCAGTTCAGTAAATGCAAGTGTCAGAAGTGTTGACATCACTGTACACTGATCAAACAGGACAAGGGGATTGGGACTGAGCTACCAGAAGAAGATGGCACCCATTTCATAGCTCTGCATTAGGAACTCGCTTCCCGACTGTAGAAATTGTTTCACAGGCAACTGAAAACACTGTCCAAAGAAGCCCACCTGCAAACATACTTGCCAAAAATTGTCTAGTAAAGGGCTATGGAGATTCGCAAGAGATTAAGGGTGTGCAGGAATACAAATGGAAGATCAGTACCAGGTGGAGATTATCAGGAAAAAATAAAATTAAACCAAAGGCAAGAAAAACTGGAATTGCATGAAAGACTGCTAGGATGAGACTAGAAATTGAAAAGAAATGCAGGACTAGTAAGGTGCTGTCCTGCAGGTTATAACAATGGAAAGAGAAAGTGCAGCCAAAAAAGTGATCAAAAAGTTAACACTGCAAGGCAAAAGCAAGGGACTAGCAACATATATTCTCCCAGCTCTTAATTTTAGAAAAAAGGAAATATCCTGAAAGTAGGACAAGGAAATAAGTCCATGGTAATCAGAATCCAACAATTAATTCCAGTAATGAGAAAAAACTGCAGGTATATGAAAAGTCCACAACAGACCAGAGGGAAGAGTATGTGAGGAAGGAACTTGGGAAAGTTTCATCTCCTGGGCTGCATGCGTGTCAAACTTAATCTTATGAATATGATCCACATTGCTGCAGTCCTAACTATTGGGTAGTCCGCTGTCCAGTCGGCCCGAATACCAAAGTATATGGCTGACGTCGGTCAGGGCGCATTAGACTGACGTCAGTACGTCAGGGTACTAATGCGCATGACCGACGTCATATCCTCAGTCTTTTCTTGCCCCAGATGTCAGAAGACCCTAAAAAGACAAGGCCCAATATACCTGCACCAAAAATATGTACAATATATACAAAACTATCAGCATATAACCTCACCTACACAACCACCCCTAAACACAGAGGGGGAGGAGGGAGGGTAAATTGGACTGCAGCAATGTGGATCCTCGAACATCTACATTTATGGTAGGTACAAAACTGTACTATGTTCTTCATTCCACATTGCTGCAGTCCTAACTATTGGGTAGAATCCCAAAGAAGAGGTAAGGGAGGCTGGCAAATCATAAAGAAGCAGGAGCTGACAACATGCCTTGCAAAATAGCTGTGGCAAAACCAGCCCTAGACTTAGAGTAGAGAGGAAGGTGATAATGCTTAGAGAAAGTATGCACTGAACTCCAAGTAGCTGCCTCCAAAATATCCTTAGTTGCCACCCCCCTTAGAAATGCTGTTGAAGTGGCAGTAGCCCTAGTGGAATGAGGCCTAATCCCAGCTGGAATCTCCTTGCCATGATGGGAATAACAAAATGCAATGCAAAACCCAATCCACCTAGAAATAGTTTGTTTTGACACAAGCTTGCCCTGCGAACTCAAAGCAAAAGAAACAAACAACTGCTGAGACTGCCTAAAATCCTTAGTCCTGCTTAAATAATAACGCAATTGCCTGTGTACATCTAAAGTGTGCAAAATCTTTTCCCCTTTATTTTGGGGATCTGCATATAAAGTAGGCAAATGAATAGTTTGGTTTAAAGCCACACTAGAAACCACTTTAGGCATAAAGGAAGGATTAGTACGTAATGATACCCTATCCTTATGGAAAATCAAAAGGGCTCTACTGCCATAAGGGCCTGCAACTCAGATACCCTTCTTGCAGAAGTAATAGCCAACAGAAAAGCAGTCTTCCATGACAAGTATTTCAATTCAGCAGTAGCCGCAGGCTCAAAAGGTTGTAGAGTAAGTTTTTCCAACACAAAATTGAGATCCCAAGCAGGAGTAGGAGCCCTACGTGGGGGTCTTATATTCTTTGCCCCTCTAAGAAACTGCTTGAACAAAGGATGCGAAAACAATGGTGGGTCACAATCATAGTGAGCTGAAATTGCTGCAGCATGAATCTTAATGGAAGAGAAGGACAAACCTTTGTCCAATAACTCAGTAAGATATTGAAGAGCCACACTCAAATTAGGCTCAGAAATCTCCAAATTCTTTGCTGTACTCCAAAATAAAAATCTCTTCCATTTTTCTGCGTACACTTTCCTTGTACTAGGTCTTCTAGCTTCCATAATCACATTTAAAACTTGTTGAGGAAGTTGAGACCTGCTGTGTTTCAACACAGAATATGCCAGGCTGTTAGATGAAGAGAGTGAAGCTTGACATTGAGCAGATGACCGTCCTTCTGAGATAACAGATGTGGAATCAAAGGTAAGGGCCATGGAGGCTTCCTTACCAGACTCCTTAGTAGTGGGTACCAGTGTTGCCGAGGCCAATCTGGAGCTATTAAAATCATCCTTGGCTTGTCTTGTCTGACCTTTAAGAGCACCTTTGGAAGAAGAGGCAGAGGTGGAAAGGCATACACATGAAGATTTTTCCAACTGAAAGAAAGAGCATCCACTTTCCAAGCTGTGTGATGAAACCCCTTTGTGCAAAACTGTGGCAGCTGGTGGTTTAGTGGAGAAGCGAACAGATCTATGTCTGGAGTTCCCCATGACACTGTCAATTTCTGAAATACATGAAGATCCAGTTTCCACTCGTGGGGATCCATGATTTGTCTGCTTAACACATCTGCTAAGGAGTTCTGTGCTCCCGGCAGAAACCTTGCCTGAAGAGTTAGTTGCAAGCTGAGCGCAGTCTCCCATAAAATCATTGCTTGCCTGCATAGAGGATAAGAATGTGTTCCCCTTGTTTGTTGATGTACCACATGACAGTTGTGTTGTCTGTTAGAATCAACACCTGCCCTGGAAGAAGTAACTCCTTGAAAGCCATTAATGCAAACTGGACTGCTAACATCTCCTTCGTGTTGATATGTAGATGCTGTAGTCTGGCAGGCCACTTGTCTTGTATCCACTTTCCATTTAGATGAGCTCCCCAAGCAATGTCCGAGGCATCTGTCGTTAAAATCTGATTCGCCTCTGGCCGGGTCACAGAGAGTCCCTTGTTTAGGTGACATTCCTGAGCCCACCACAAAAATTCTTTTTGAAGGCAAGGTATTATTTGAATGACAGTGTCCAAATCCTGGCAGTGCTGTGTCCATACATTTTTGAGATACCATTGCAGCTTCCTCATATGCAGTTTGGCATTGGGAAGCACCAGAATACAAGATGCCATGAACCCTAATGCTTGAAGGACTGTCCTTGCAGTCAGCACGGACTGATGAGATAGTTGATGGAAGTAAAGGGATAGACTCTTTTGTTTGTCCGGGGTTAAAAAGGCCATCTGGGCTGCTGTATTCAGTCTCACACCCAGAAAGCACATGTCTTGAGAGGGTACTAGACTGGACTTTATTTCGTTCACAGAATACCCTAGGCATCTTAGCACTGCTATCACATATTCCAGATGCTGTAGAAGGTCTTCTTTTTCTTGAGCCAGAATCAGGCAGTCGTCCAAGTAAGGATAGATTTGAATTCCTTGTAGCCTGAAGTAAGCTATCACTGGAGCCAGAACCTTTGTGAATACTCTGGGCAGTAGATAAGCCAAAGGGCAATGCAGAGAACTGATAATGAGAATTTCCAGCTCGAAAACGCAGATACTTCCTGCAACTCAGTCGTATAGGCACATGAAGGTAAGCTTCCTTGAGATCTAAAGTTACCATCCAGTGATCTTTGCCCAGCAGAGGTAAAAGCTGTTGTAACGTCAACATCTTGAACTTGGGAATGTCCAGATAAGTGTTGAGGATAGATAAATCCAAAATTGGTCTCCACGTGTTCCCCTTCTTTGGTACTAGGAACAGGCGAGAATAAAATCCTAGGCCCCTTTCTGATACAGGGACTGGCTGAATGGCCCCTATTTGGAGTAACAGAGAAATTTGCTTGTGAGCCTCTTTCCTTTGCGGAGGTGGAACGTCTGGCATGCCTTTGAAAGGGGGCAATGTATGGAAATAAAACCTGTAACCGTGGTGAATGATATCCAACACCCATTTGTCTTGAGTAATTAAATCCCAATTTTCTTTGAAAAGAGACAGTCTTCCTCCCAAAGGAGCTGCCAGACGAGAATCTACTGGCAGCTGAAAAGGCAGGTCATTGGGTCTGTTTACGAAAGGACTGACCCCTGCCCTCACCAGAAGTTGGAGCAGGTGAACTCCCTGTTCTAGGCCTAAAAGAACCTTGAGCTCTGCCCCTACCACGTCTAGACCTACCCCTAGACTGGGAATCATAAGCAGGATATGTCCATCCCTTAGTAGGCCAATTTCTACTAAACTTTGGAGGCTGCACCTGCAAAAAATCTTTAACAGTTTGCATAGACTTAGCTTTGTCCTCCATTTTCTTTAAAACTGCTTCCACAGGCGAACCAAACAACACATCAGACTGTAAAGGAGCATCCAAAATCCTTGTCTTAACATGCTCAGCTAAATTCTGATCCCTCAACCAGGCATGCCTGCGAAGAACAGAGCTAGTGGCAGCCACCCTCGAGGAGGCCTGTACAGCATCAAAACCACATTGCAAAGAATGCTTACCCACTTGTTCAGACACATGAACTAAATCCAGCAACTCTTTACACTCAATACCTTCCGCCAAAGCATCCACCTTAGATTTCAATTGTGAAAGGAGATAATTTTGATATTTTAGCATGTGAAACTGACAATTCAACGCCCTCATGGCTAAAGTGGAAGAAGTATACACTTTCTTACCCCATCTATCCAAAGCCCTTGCCTCTTTATCAGTGGGAACAGGGTTTTTAACAACAGAGGCCTTAACACCTTTAGGTCCCTGAGAAACAGTTTCGGGTCTGCCCTAGGACTCTTAAAAGATACTTATGAGCTTCAGGCAGCCTATAGTACCGAGCAGGTTTAACAGGAGCAGGAGGCAAAGAATCAGGGTTCAGGGAAGCCTCTGGCAAGACATCTTCCACCACATTTAACACAGGAGGTATAGCTAAGGGCCTATGCTGAGGTAAAACAAGAATTCCCTAAGCCTTTTCCTGGAATCAGAGTAATCTTGGCCTTCCCATTTAAAGTGCTCCCTCATGGAATGCAGAGTCTCTGAAAATGAGAAATCCTCAGGAGGAGAAGCTGTAGGAGTGGAATCATCCACATCAGAATCAGAATAAGGAGGATACTCCTGCAAGTCTTCCGCAGAAGACTCAGAAGCCTCTGAACACTGTTCAAAACTCTCAAACGCAGGTTCCACCCTAGGCCTCTTATCAGGAGGGGGCATAGAACCTCTAATCAGAGTAATCAAATCTTCTGCCATTTTAAGCATATGTTTCTTAGGCACAGAACCTGAAGTGCTAGGAGAAGCCCCCACTGAAGCTAAACTTGGCCTACCTCTCAAAGAAGGTTTGGAAACAGAAGGAGAGGCTGTAACTACCTTGGGAAGAGAGGGAAGAACAGTTACCTGAGAAGCCCCCTCAGCCTGGCCTACCTCCTGAGAAGGCACATCCTGTAACAGTAAAGTCTCTGCCTGAGACTCCAAGGAAACTCCTGGCAAAACCTCTGGCTCCACTGAGCCTTCTAAAGAACCGACGTCCGGGACTGCCGGTTCATCAACCCTAGGCTTCGCTGTTTTGTCCTTGCGCTTTTTGGACGAAGCGGGCGTCGGAGTATCCGACGACATTTTTTAATTACAACGCTTCCCAAACACTAACCTGGCACAGTCTAACCTTCTCTTAATAGTGCGTTTGTTAAATCTAGCACAAGAGCGGCATCCAACAACGTCGTGCTCAGGCCCTAAACAAGGTATACACAAGGTATGGTAATCCCTATGAGGTATCTGTTTCCCACAAGAAATACAGTTATTCACTTTTTCTGACATCCGGTTAAATACTGAGGCAAGAAAAAACCAAAATGTTCCCCAACGGGGTACTTAGCCAACTTTGATTCGGTCTGAAACTCCGACTTCAGAAAATTTCAGAACGCCAACCTGCACTCGCAAAACTGCTTCTGCATCGGACCATGCGGCAAAAAAGACTGAGGATATGACGTCGGTCATGCGCATTAGTACCCTGACGTACTGACGTCAGTCTAATGCGCCCTGACCGACGTCAGCCATATACTTTGGTATTCGGGCCGACTGGACAGCGGACTACCCAATAGTTAGGACTGCGGCAATGTGGAATGAAGAACATCTTTAGATATACTCAGTCTGGCACTGATTTAGCATTCTGTTTCCCTGAAGACAATTTTATTACCCTTAAATATTGATCTTATCCCTTTTACTGAATGTTTATTCTTAAAAACAAATTTATCAAGAGAACAGGCAAGAGTCGTGTTTAATCTTACAAAACTGCTTCAAATAACTTCCTTCTAACTGAAGATTTCTAACTACACAATACAATTTTCATATAACTGAAAAAAATATTCTCCCATAAAATTAATCAGATATTTGGGGGAAGGGTGTAAATTAGATGCCAGCAGTGCTTCTTGGTACATTTAATGGGAAATGTTAACAGCACAACATCTACTTATCTAGAAATTACTCTCCAAGATTATCCATGCTAACTCCAGTAAAAAGTAAACCCCCACCTGTTTCTTAAACCCATTCATTTTATAAACTCTGCATTTTTTCTCACAATGTCTGAGCATACTTTATAAGCTCTTACAAATTCAAACACAGGCTTTACACAGTGTGCTTATCTGTGAGCTCATCTCGACACTACCTTACCACTAACAAGAACATTTAAATGAACCATCCAGTGACTTAGCATTCAGTCTATTAGATATTAAGGAAATAAGATTTCTTTTAAAATATTAGATCTCTTCATTCATGTCCGTCTGACACCATGCGGATCCTTGAGCCATTTCTCAAATTTGGCAGCATTGGTGCTCAGCCAAGAACTGCTTTCAGAATCCTCCCTCCAATAATAAGTTCCTAGATTAGTACTAGGCTAACTGCCCTTGTGAGCCATTTTAAGCCTAGCCACTTATCCCTTGTGAGACTCCAACCCTGCACCTCGTGTAAGGCAAACACCTTAACCATTAGGCCACTCTCCCAACCTCCCCCTAATGCACTACTTACCCTAGCTACCTCAAATCAAATACCAGAAAGGTAACCAAACCAGCTATGATAAAAAGGTACTTCAGGATTTACAAAACAAGGAAGAGGTATGGAGGGAAAGTTGTTGTATCAGATTTAAGGATCCATCTTTACATTAAGTACATAACTTCGGTATCCATCTCATTCGGTGTATCCAATCAAACATATAGGTAACAATATCAAGTTATGATGTACACAAGGTGGTGTCAAGAACGAAGGCCTTCAGGATAGAAGCACCAAAGAATGCTCTAGCACCCTGGAGAAACCATCCAACTTATGTTTGATAAAGGTATGTATGAAAGACCACAGAGCAGTGTCTCACTGTCCACTGAAGAGATGCTAAAGAAAGCAGAAGATGCAGCAGTTCAGAGTCTGCTTTCTGTTTGGTAGGAAGAGTTTTCTTGTGCGCACCTTAAAGGGAATGCAGTCTGATATCCACCTTGAAAGGGAGACTTCAGAACTTTCAGCAGCTTGTTAGAAACAAAGGAAACCAACAGTTGTGCAACTTGCCTAAAATATTTAGTTTTGTGAAATAAGTGTAATTGTCTATATACATTTAATGTATTATGTGGTCTCAGTTTTTATAATATGGAAAAATAATTGACAAATAGGTTGGGAAGTACTTGATTAGCAGCTACCATGGAAAGAATGGATTTCCCCACACAGAAGTCCTGTCTTTCTGAAATACTAGATATGGGAGAGATGCACTTTCCTCATGGAGTTGCAAGATCCTTCTAGCAGAAGTGATGGTTACCAAAAGGATAGCTTTCTAAGAAATACATTCCTGCTCAACAGAAGAATCTGGCTCAAATGGAGGCCTAGTGAGAGCTTACAAGACTAAGTTCAGATCCCAAGGCGGAGACGGATCTTACAAGTCTAAGTAGATTGCTTTGAGAAAGGCTTCAAAAAGTTTAAGTGAAGTTGGTGGACATTCATGAGCTCTAACATGGAAATTAGAAATGGCAGCCAACTGGGCTTCAAATCGGAGAAACTAGAACCAGAGTCAGAGACTGAAACTAAAACATGCAGAATTGTCTGAGACCGGGGCCAACAAAGGGGTCAATGTTCTAAGAGTAGGTCAAAAAAATCTCATTCACTTGCTACAGCAGATCTGAGGGGAAGATTCCTTTTCAGATGCCAAAAGGAATCAGACTACCTCCACAGAAACTGAGTAAATCACTGACCATTACTGGAAATGGAGAAACCAAGCAGTTTCAAATTGTATAGGTCCCCTCCCTTTTTCAATTTCTCCAAATCTCGTGTTTCTAATAAAGTGCTCTTTGCAGCACCCGCAATGTGCCCAGTAATGACGACTCCTACAATTTGTACAGAGTTACATGTATTGGTAGAATATCTAAACATGACTGTAGACAAAGACCCATTACTCCTACTCCTATCGGAACCATCTTTGTATGCATCTTCCACATTGCTCTAGTTTCTGCTTGCAAATCCTGATCTATCATAACTTTGTCTCTCTGTATGAAGGAAAATGTACTCACTGGGTCTGGCGATTTCAATGATCAATGCTACTTTTGTCTTCTTTTCTTGGACCACTATATCTGGCTTTTTCGCATCTATCTTTTGAACTGTTGGCAACGGATGATCCCATGAGAGGTATACTTCATTTTCTATGATGCTTTGTGGCTCATGTTTCCAGTGTTTTTCAGCCACTTCAGTACCATAATGTTTGTACAATCCACAGTGCACCAGTACCGCCACATTATTATGCCTTTCAGTATACAGTCCTTCTGCCATCAGTAGGTCACAACCAGCAACAAGGTGTGCAATTGTTTCCAATTCTGTTTTACAAAATCTACATTTGTCCATTTCTCCTACATGTTCAATTGACTTTGTAAACCAACATGTACGTAATCCCACTATCTTGTGTTGCCAATATTAACCTTTCATCTCTTGGTTTGAATTGACCTCTCCTTAACCATTCCTGCATTTGTTCCTGATCAACATGAAGTTCTTCCAGAAGTTTTCTATACTTGCAACTACATTTATGCATTTTCCACATTTCTTGCCTTTTTATCTGGTTCTTCACTTTATATTGTTTTGTTTTCTGGCACATTCATTTGCTGCCTGATTTTTATCTACTACTGATTTGATTTCCATTCCTGCTTGACGCCAATATGCTTCTGCTAAGTTAAGCAAAGAAGTAGTCTTAGATTTATTCTCCTCATGTTTCAAAATGTTCACTACGTTTGGGTCTCATGAGGTCAGCAGATGTGCTGAGTCCCATGACTGCAGATCTATACATATAATCAATTTCAAGTAGGTCCATCCCTCCTTCGGAACGGTGAAAATACAATCTTGGTATGCACTGATTTTTTATAAATCATTTGAACATGTAGCATCCTTTCTGCTTTAATATCTAATCTATCCAACACGTTTTGGGGCCAATCACTCCAAAACTAAGTTAGGACAGGAAGAGCAAATTGGTTCATAGCTTGGGTTGTGTTCCTAGATGTCAAAGCTGTTTTCAGGATTAATTTAAGTCTTCTAAAGTATTCCTTACTAAGTTTGACTCATTTGTTCGTTTTATTGCTGATCCTTCATCAATTCCCAAGTATTTATACACTCCCTATTGCTCAATTTCTTTTATATCACATTCTTGTCCCAAACTGATGTTTTCCTGGTGCTGCAGTTTTCCTGCTTTAAAGGTTGCTTTTGTACATTTATCAAGGCCAAATGAAATTCTAATATCTGAAAAAGTGTTGACAACCTGCAGCTGTGCTTTCAGTTCCTCATCTGATGAGCTATACACTTTTAAATCATCGAAGACAAAATGAGAAGTCTTTAGACTTTCTTATTTTCTAGGAACCACATTATAGCCATGGCCCTAAGCTGTTAAGTAGACAGCTTAATGGGCTAAGGGCAAAGTAGAATAGCAAGATTGACAGAGTCACCCTGGAATAGTCCCCCTTTGAATTTGTATCCCTGGGTAATTTGTCCTTTATCCTGGCCTAATTGCAAAGTGGTACTTGTCTGCCATTGTTTCATGGTGACTATAATGTAGTCGATCAGTATACGGTGTATCTTTTACATTTTTAAGCACTCTTCTTCATGAATGTGGGATACCATCAAATGTTTTTTTTGTTGTCAATCCATGCCATACTTAGATTCTTCCCCTTTTTACAGTTCTCCACTATGACGAACAAATGATCCTTTGTTCTGTATCAATTTATTGCCCTTTTGTTCTACTGCTACAATATAGTTTTCTTCTAAATGACTACAAACTCTGTAGGCATCAATTCCCCGTGTATAGTTTATACGTCATCCGAAGGCAAGTTATTGGTCTATAATTTTGGGGGTAGCTTGCAGGTTTACTCTTAAGTAGAAGCCTTGTTTTACCCGTTAGCTAGGTTGGTGTCTGTTCGGGGTGCACATATAAATAGTTCTTACTTATGGCTAAAACTTCAAAGTTGTTGATACTTTTAACCACAAATTAGGTACAGCATCTGGGCCTGAGGTTTTCCAATTAGAGGCTTTTCTTAACTTTGTTTAAATCTCTCTGGTTGTTACTTCATCTCATTTCATATCTTGTACCTTTAAAACTCTTCTTTCTTTTACTTCTTTTATCCATTTAGCATCTTTGTTGTTTTCCACAGGATCTTCAAAGGTATTTCCCCAAAATGCATCTATTTCTTTTTTTGGCAGTCTTTCAATTTCTTTTACCTTGTTTCCCAATTCTCTAAAAATGTTTGGGTCCTCAAATTACTTATCTTGTACTTTTCCTTTATATTTGTGTATCTTTGTAAGTTTTTCCACCAGTGCTGAACTTTTCAGTTTATTTGCGATAGTGCATGACAGATCCTGGTCTGTTCTAATATTGTGCATTGCTTTTATCACATCTTTCTTAGTATTTCTGTTGATCTATTCCCTCTATAGACTAACAGTGACAATTGTATTTAACCGCTTTATTTTTTTCTATGATACTTCCATGATGGTATTCGATTTTTCCCCTTCCTTTTCCTCACTACCCTGTGTTCTTGTGGTAGAACTATCAATTAATTTAGCTGCACAGTAATATATCCTGTTTACTTCTGTTAGATCGCATGGATCTCTATGGGCAGTCCTAATTAGTCTGCTCATTTGTTTCATCAGACTTCTGACATTTGGGGTTTTATTGACTTTCTGCAATCTATTTCTTTCATTGATCTTAATATATCTATGTCCATTAAATCAAGTAAGTCTTCCCATAGTTTTTCTTCTTCCAGACTGAGGGCACATACTTTGTTTTCCATTTCCTGCGTACATTCTATAGTAAGTTCTATAGCATCTTCCCGTGGCACCTTCTCTCCAATTAAATCCGGTGCCATCTATTGCTCTGTAATATGGGAACTCACTGGCCTATCACTCAACACCGACTGCAGAGTTTCCTGTTCCTTCTCCATTGCCATCTAGCTTCAGATGAACATTTATACTAGTTTCCTGTGGAAGGCTTCAAAATACCTTGATATGGCACCTGACCAATTACTTCCTATTTCACTAATTTCCCCTTAATTTGGATAACCATTCCTCTATCCTGTTGTGGTGCTTTCTGCATTAGACTTTCTACACTGAATCCTTCACTTTGCAGGTGCTCCATAACCTCAGTTTCTATTTCTTTAACTTCTCCATTACCAATTCCTTTTCTACTTTCCTTCTTTGTCTTAGTTTTTGTATTGTAAAGTTTTTCATATCCAGACTCCTTTGCCTGCATTTCTCTTCAAATATCTTTGGTGCTGCTCTTTGTATTGGTTAGTTGTTTTCTCCTTTGCATAAATATTATACCATATTAAATCTCTTTCCCATTTCCATATTTCTTCAGATGGCTCTTGATCTTCTTGCTTCTCCTTATTTTGAGGACTCACTCCATTGTGCTGTGATGTAATCTGTGTTAGACATTCTACATTAAAATCCCTTACTTTGAAGGCACTCCATAACTTCAACTTCTATTTTTTTTTTTAACTTCTACTATATCATCTTTTCTGCGTTCCACCTTCGTGATGTTTTCCATATTGTGAAATTTTCCATATCTGGATGCCTTTGCCTGTATTTCTCTCCGAATATCTTTGAGGCTGCCTTCTCTATATTGATTAATTTAGCTTTCTCCTTTGCATAAATATTGCACCATATCACATCTATCTTTCTTTCACATATCCATATTTTTTTTATACTTTTCAAAAATATTTAGGTTTTGTTTGCATTTTCACACTTCCTCAGTTGCTTCTTTCTCCAAACAGATCAAAGTTTCTTGATCTATATACTTTTTAAAAAGTCTGTTGCATTAATGAACGCAGATTTTCATTTGAAGCTTCTGACCGTTTTTCCTGTGAAAGTATTTTTCATTCCTCTAATTCATCTCAATCTTTTCGTATATCCTCTGGAAATTCTGGGATTTTTGCATAATGGTAACAATACATAAATTTCTTTCCTTTCCTCAACAGTCCACTATCATATTTATGACTCTTCTCTGGCCAGTCTGTTTTTCTAGACTGCTACTTCCTTCTACAACAGGGGAGCCATCCTCCCCCCTGGGCCTGGCCCAATTTGTAGGAATGTTTCCGGATTTTGAGGATTCTACACTGTCATTTTTTTCCAGTCCTGGCACCAGTGCACCTACCAGGATTGGGCACTTTTTTATCCTGGGTCTTGTGCACACAGGTATCATTTTTATTTTTGACTTACTTCTTGTCCATGATGTATGCTATCTGCAGTCTATATATCACTGTTGTCTTGGTGAGATTTTTTGAAAAACAGGGTCCACCTCGTGAAGGTACTGACCAAAACTTGAGGATGAATTACATTTCAGCACTACTACACTCCTTTGCTTGCTGAGTTTTCATCTCGCCATTAGGACCCTATTCAAGGAATCAGACTACCTACACAGAAAGAGTAAATCACTGACCATTATTGTTAACTAGAGAAACCAAGCAGTTTCAAATTGTACAGGTCCAAGTGATGCTTCCCAGATTAGCATGAAAAACTCAATACCCAAGGGAGATCCCTTGACATGAGGCCTTAAAAGGCAAAACAGATATGTCATGGCCAAAAGGAGATCACAGAGCATGACCGCTATCTTACATTTAATCACTTTCTATAAAAACCACGGATACAGGAGGGTAAGAGTATTGGAGCCCAGGGGACTAATGCTGTAACCAAGCATCCTTTTCTGACTGTCCGGGGAAGGGATCATGGCAAGGCAGTTGCTGCATGTGTTGTATGGAAAGAACAGATCACAGCAACAAGTGGACAAGCCGCTGAATATCTGGCTTGCTATCACTGGACTGAAGGTCAATATCTACTGAACCTATCCGCAATCAAGTGTGTTGCTTATAAAAATGGTGTCAAATCATCATGCATTGAAAAAACCCTCTGTTTCCCGACAAAAGGATTAATATTCAATTCCTAACTCCTTGCTAATGTACCAAACTACTGTCATGTTTGTATGTCTGGATAAACATCTCGCTCTGTGGAAAACAATCCTGAAGTTAAAACACAAGAAACACTCATTGTAAATATATTTATGCAATTATTGGTCTAATTGTCTGACCACAGACCATTTCTCCCCACCCAAGCAAAGATGCTGCCGGAGTGTACCACTACATACTGCAAATCATCTAAGGTGTTTTCAGCATGAGTCTGTTATGATGATAATCAGAGGGAATTGAGTGCACTAGGTCTACTGAGCCTGAAAGAGCCACTGCAAAATCTTCATGGGTAAATATACAAAAAGCACCATTAGGAACAATGATGCCATCAGGCCCAATAACCTCAGTACCAAGGCTGTGAAAGGAGAGGGGTTGTGAAGGAGACTGGACTGTGGATTCCAAGGCCTGAATTCTGCCTAGCTGTACTGAGACTACAGAGTGTGGTGTCCAGATAACACAATATAAATGTGAATTTATTAACTGGTTGAAGATACAATTTCTGCAGATTTACTGAATTTCCCAGGCATTGGCAGTTTGAGAAAGCAGCCCCTGACTTCCAAGAGAGACTTCAATAAGACACTTGGGTGCAAATTGTCTGGGTACAGGAAAACCTTGTTTACCAAGTGTCATAGATGAGCTGCTACAACAGCCATACACTTGATAAGCACTCTGAGGGCGGTGCTGAGGCCAAATAAAACTCAAAACTGATGATTAGCTCTGAAGAGGAAGCACAGAAGTCTCCTTAACCTTCTCATCAAGAGTCCGACATAGTTAAGAGGCTTGCAGCTGCAAAGAAAGTACAGTTGTGTACACCTACCATAAATGTAGATGTTAAGAGTGTCTTCACTGTTGCAGTCATAACTGTAGGGTGATCCTGCCGGCAGGCAGCCCGAGGTCGGCCAGAATTCCAAAGTCTGGGTCCGGCGTCGGCTGTACCAGCAAGTACCCTGACGTCAGAACGCAGAGGTATAAAGCTGACAGCCGACACCATCTTCTCCAGCCTTTCTTGCCCCAGATGTCCGAAGCCCCCAAAAAACAAACCAAAAGGTGTCTAAAAATGAACACAAATACACCACAAAAGTAGTGGAAGAAAAGACCAGCAAAAATAAGAGGGGACTGGTGGGAAGGAAACACCGACTGCAACAGTGAAGACACTCGAACATCTACATTTATGGTAGGTGTACACAACTGTACTATGTTCTTCATGTTTCACTGTTGCAGTCATAACTGTAGGGTAGAATCCCAAAGCTGTGAATGAGGGAGGAGGTTATGTAGAAGGGGCAGCTAGAAGACCCTGCAAAACAGCAGAGGCAAAACCTGCCCAAGACTTAGAATACAAAGGGAGATTATAGTGCTTAGAGAAAGTATGCCCTGAACTCCAAGTGGCAGCTTCCAAAATGTCCTTGGTAGGAACTCCTCTGAGAAAAGCTGCTGAAGTGGCAGCTGCTCTGGTAGAATGACTTCTAACAGTACCTGGAATCTGTTTCCCATAGTGAGAGTAACAAAACCTTATTCCATGAGCAATCCATTTGGAAATAGTTTGTTTAGAAATAGCCTTACCTAGAGAACTGGAGGCATAAGAGATAAGCAATTGATCAGATTTTCTGAAATCTTTAGTCTTGTCCAGGTAAAATCGTAGTTGCCTGTGTACGTCCAATGAATGTAAGATCCTTTCCCCTTTATTTTGAGGATTTGGAAAGAAGGTAGGAAGGTGAATAGTCTGATTTAGAGCCACTTTAGAAATCACCTTGGGCATAAATGTAGGATTTGTCCTCAAGGAAACTCTGTCTTGGTGGAAGATAATGTATGGTTCCACAGCCATGAGAGCTTGCAACTCTGAAACCCTTCTAGCAGAAGTCAATGCCAATAAGATAGCTGTCTTCCAGGATAAGAACTTGATATCCGAAGCCGCAGCAGGCTCAAAAGGAGGCAAAGTAAGTTTCTCCAAAACATAATTAAGATCCCAAGCAGGAACAGGAGGAGTTCTGGGAGGTCTTAAATTCTTAGCTCCCCTCAAAAATTGTCTCACCAGCTGGTGAGAAAAAATGGGAGGATCAGTATTAAAATGAGCCGAGATAGCAGAAGCATGAATTTTGATGGAGGAAAAGGAAAGGCCTTTATGCAGAAGGTCTGAGAGGTAAAGTAAAATGGAGGAAATATTAGGCAAAAGAGGATCAAATCCTCGATCCTGCATCCAAATACAAAATCTTTTCCATTTTGAAGCATAAGATTTTCTAGTGCTAGGCCGCCTAGCTTCTAAAAGAACATCCACAACTTGTTTGGGAAGAGAAGGAATCAAAGGCCCTTGAAGAGCCAAGCTGCTAGGCAAAGAGTCTTGATTTGAGTGTTGCATCTGACCCTGATGCTGGGACAGAAGAGAAGGGATCAGAGGAAGAATCCAAGGAGGTTCCAAGAATAGGTGTTTTAAAGTTGGATACCAAAACTGCAGAGGCCAATTTGGAGCTATCAAAATGATAGTCTTGGGTTTGTCCTGTTTTATTTTCAGTAACACCAGAGGCAGAAGAGGAAGAGGAGGGAAGGCATATCCCGAAAGATTCCTCCAGCTGAATGACAGGGCATCCACTTTCCAAGCTGTTTTGTGGAAGGACCTGGTGCAAGAGAGAGGCAACTGATGATTGAGATGGGATGCAAACAGATCTATCTGAGGACAACCCCAAACTGCAGTTATTCTGCTGAATAAGTTGGGGTCCAACATCCATTCGTGAGGATCCAAAAGATTTCTGCTTAGGCTGTCTGCTAAGAGGTTCTGATTTCCTGGAATGAACTGAGCTTGAAGATGCAGATTCAGATTTAGAGCCGTGTCCCATAAATTTATGGCTAGTCTGCAAAGGGGGTAAGAGTGAGAGCCCCCTTGCTTGTTTATGTACCACATGACTGTGGTATTGTCTGTACAAATCAGAAGAGGTCCTGGTTTCAAAAGAGTCTGGAATGCTAGAAGAGCATTTTGGACTGCCAACATTTCCTTCAAGTTGATGTGCCAGAGTAGTTGCTTCTTGGTCCAAGAGCCCTGCTGGCCAATGTCTAGAAAATGAGCTCCCCAAGCATAATCCGAAGCGTCCGTGGTTATGATCTGAGAAGGTTGAGGCAGACGGAAGGGATTCCCTTAGTTCAAGGCACAAGCCCTGGACCACCAAAGGAGCTCCTTTTGGTGGCAGGGAATCAGTGGAATCATTGCGTCTATACTGTGGTAATGCTGAGACCATACACTCTTTAGGTACCATTGAAGTTTTCTCATATGAAGCCTTGCATTTGGAATCAACAGGATGCAAGAAGCCATGTAGCCCAAAGCCTGCAGGAATCTCCTTGCAGTGAGCTGAGGTAAAGTTGCCAAGGTTTTGAAAATTGAGGCCAGCTGTAAATGCTTTTCTGGAGTGAGGAAGGCCCTTTGCAAGCTTGTGTTTAGAAGAGCTCCCAAAAAAATCATTTGCTGAGAAGGGATCAAATGTGACTTTTTTGTGTTCACTGAAAATCCTAGAAGTAGGAGAAGACGTTGAACAAAATCCAGATGTTGAAGTAAAAGGTCTTTGCTGTCCGCCTGAATAAGGCAGTCGTCCAGATAGGGGTAAATCTGAATCCCCTGGAGTCTGCAATAAGCTACTACTGGAGCCAGACACTTGGTAAAGACTCTGGGCGCAGTAGATAAACCAAAGGGCAGTACAGAGAATTGAAAGTGCCTCGAACCTGCCTTGAATCTGAGGTATTTTCTGCGTTCCTGCCTGATGGGAATGTGTAAGTAGGCTTCCTTTAAGTCCAATGTCACCATCCAAACATCCTGGGAGAGCATTGGAAGAAGTTGTTGCAGAGTAAGCATCTTGAATTTTGGAATTTCCAGAAAGGTGTTTAATACTGAAAGGTCCAGAATAGGTCTCCATGAGCTTTGTTTTCTTGGGACCAGAAATAGTCTTGAGTAAAAACCTTTTCCCATCTGTGAAAGTGGAACAGGTTCTATGGCTCTCATGGCCAATAGAGCGTCCACTTGATTTAAGGCCTCTGACCATTGATGTTTTGGCAGATCCGGCCAACCAATAGACCTTGGCAGAGTGTGAAAGTGGAATTTGTAACCTCTTAAAATCACGTCCAAAACCCATTTGTCTTGGGTAATACGAGTCCAATTTTGGTAGAAAAGAGAAAGTTTTCCTCAGAGAGGGGCTTCCAGGCAAAGAGGACCTGTAGCCCAACAGAGAGAGTCATTGGGTCTGCTTCCTTTGTGATTGAGATCTGTCTTCTCCCCTTCTAGGGGATGAAGCAGTCCACTGTCTGGACCTGTAAGAGGCCTGAGCCCAACCTCTGGAGCGTCTATATCTTCCCCTTTGAGGCCTGTCAGACGTGGGAAAGGACCAATTTTTGGAGGGCCAATTTCTAGTAAATCTAGGAGGCTGAACTTGTAAGAAATCTTTAACAGTCTGCATAGATTTCGCCTTATCCTCCATCTTTTTAATAACCTCCTCAGCTTTAGATCCAAACAGAACATCATGCTGCACAGGGGCATCTAACAATTTAGCCTTAACTTGCTCAGGCAAATTCTGCTCTTGAAGCCAAGCATGTCTCCTGATAACAGTACCAGAGGCTGCGGCCCTACAAGAAGCCTCCAAGGCATCAAAACCACAATGTAAACTATGTTTGCTAACTTGTTCAGTTGCATGCAACACATCCTGTAATTCCTTGTCCTCTGCACATGCAGGAAAGGTAGAAAGTTTTTGTTTTAAAACAGACAAAAGGAATTGCTGATACTTGAACATATGAAACTGGCAATTTAAAGCTCTAATAGAAAGAGTAGCAGAAGTATACACCTTTTCGCCCCATCTGTCCAAGGCACGAGAATCCTTTTCAGAGGGAATAGGATTTTTAGCTGAAGCGGCCTTAGCAGCCTTGGAACCCTGAGAAGTAGTTTCAGGATCTGCAGAAGGGTTCTTGAACAAAAATTGATGGGAATCAGGGACTATAAAAAATCTATCCGGCTTAGAAGGAGCAGGCGGATGAGAGTCAGGATTCAGGTTAGCTTCAGAGAAAGCATCATCCACAATATCAAGAACAGGAGGAATAGCCAAAGGTCTGTGTTGGTGAAGAAGGAGAAATTCCCTAAGTCTCTTCTTGGAAGCGGAATAATCCTGACCTTCCCAATGAAAATGCTCTCATCTCATGCAAGGTTTCCCCAAAAGAAAAATCTTCAGGGGGAGAAGCAGAGGGAATAGAGTCCTCTGCATCAGAATCCTCATAAGGAGGAAAAGAGTAATCCTGTTCAGAGGAAGAGACTGAAGACACAGAAGCCTGATCAGAGGAATCGTAAGGAATATCCTGTCTAGGCCTTTTCTCAGGAGGGGGGTGAGAACCCCTAATCATAGTAAGCAAATCTTCAGCCATCCTTAATTGCTTTTGGGTCTTGGGAGCTGAATCCGAAAAAGCTTGAGAAGAAATCCTTGGCTTAACAGGAGTCTTTGACTTCGCCTTTGTCTTTGTAGTAATAGTGATATGAGAAGGCCTGAAAACCCCTTCAGAAGCCGGTACCTGCACAGCGGTTCCAGACCCATCTGAAGGAGCGATGTCCGAAGGTCCTGCAGCAGATAAAATACTGGGCCTAGTTGGCTCCCCATGGGAGTCCGTGTCGGCCATCGGTTCCGAAGTGGCTGACGACAGGGGCTGCAAAAGTGCCTCACTGACAACCGCCGAACCCGAAGCTGGCTCCGGCTGCATAGAATCCTGTTTGGACCTCGGAGGCCTATCCTTGTCCTTGCACTTTTTGTGAATTCCGGTTGTCGGTAAAGTATCCGACGACATCCTGTAATTGAACCGTCTACCGAAATAATTCAAGGCCCAATCGAACCTACGCTTAATAGTACGAGAATTAAACCTGGCACAAAACCGACAGCAAGAAATGTCGTGGTCAGGGCCTAAGCAAGGAAGACAGTAAGAGTGGAAATCTTTATGAGGTATTTGTTTTCCACACGATATACAATTATTAACTTTTTCGGAGGAGCAAGAAAAAAGTTGCCCCAACGGGGTACTTAGCTTGATAAGAGAAGTCGTCGTTTTCGGACCGACGACAAGCAAAGCACGTTGTCTGGGAATCTGCCAACCAACAACTTGCGAGCTGCTTTCCACCGCACGGCAAGAAAGACTGGAGAAGATGGCTTCGGCTGTCAGCTTTATACCTCTGTGTTCTGACGTCAGGGTACTTGCTGGTACAGCCGACGCCGGACCCAGACTTTGGAATTCTGGCCGACCTCGGGCTGCCTGCTAGCAGGATCACCCTACAGTTATGACTGCAACAGTGAAACACGAAGAACATCACTCATTAGCTCACTCTGACAGGGGGTAGATTCAACAGCACTGTGACCATTCCAACTTGGACCTTCTGGATATCCTTGTTTAGTACACACAGGGCCAGAGATTGAGTTCTTTGAAACCAAAAAACATACAATAAAATCCTGACCTTCACTAATCTGGTGGGTCCTCTTGGATGGCTCTTTCGGTGAGAAGATAAGCAATCTCTGTTTATTTTGCCTGACTGGGTGGAACATCTGGCAGCGGTCTGCTAGGATTGGGAGGGGTAAGAAAAAATTGATCATCCCTCTTTCCCATTTACCTTGTGTGATGGCCTGCCACACTGCAAGGAATAGGGAGAGAAGACCACCTGCCTCTACAGTGGAGCATCTGAGCAAACCTTCAGGAATTCTCAGCTTTCCTGTCCAAAAAGAGACTGCAATATCCCTTGTTCTGTGGATACCCTCGGCCTCTGGGCCTGTGGCAATTGAAGGGGCTGCCTCTACAGCAGCTATGCCTGTTGAAGTGAATCTAATGACTGTTTTAACTTATAAAATCAGAATGAACAAGGTAATTTTTTGGCTTGGAAACCTCAGTCAACCTCCACAGCAGAAAGGGTCTTACCAGCTTATTCACAAGTCTGCATTTTCCTTCTTCACAGATGGGCCAAACAGGTAAGGCAGCTGAGAAAGATACCTTGGAATTGTCTGCAAAATCACACTATGCACCCAGGTAAAGCAACATACTAATTTCCCAATCTAGGCTGCCCTGGCCTCTCTATTGTGTTATGTCTAAGGCACTTGAAGTTTGTAATGCTACACATGGTAACAAAGGCATCTTTTAGCTGCTTCACTGATTCCCTGTCTAACAAAACTTTCAGAGTAGTAAAGAAGGCCTAATGCAACAAATCTCTAGGAAAACTTTCTGCACATGTGGGTAGTCAGGACTCTTATGGTAAACCTGCCCAAAGCATTATGCCCAATTTCCAAGTCTATCCAACTCCCTACATTCTCTTGCTGGGGTGGATAGACAGAGGTAAAATCTTCAGACAGTTCTCTCTTGGTAACCGCAACCATAACAATGGAGTCAAATGCAACAGATTAGGCCCAGTACTGCTTTTGGTGGGTGAAGAATCACAGGTTTACGTGGGACTGATTTTCAGATGTCCGATACCTCCCAAGACCTCCTCACTGCTAAGTCTAAACAACTTGTCTGAAGGTGAGGAAATAGGTTGTGCTGACACCTAAGCTTCAAAACATACCACACACAGGTCTTGCAAATCCTGTGGTGATATCTGGCTTCACACTGAGAAGCTTTTTAAAGTTTATTTGCTTCTGCATAGTAAAAGACAGAAAATATTAATATTTAATAAGTGTTTATCACCAATGTGAAGCAAGAAGGCATACTAAACTAAAACTAGACTGCACTCAAAAAAATAACTCTGGTAAACAATTGTTACAAATCTACTGAACTATAAAACTACTATGCTATTATACACATACCAAATACGTTAAACTGACCTGTAAAACAAGACAAATGATCAAACAAGTGGAAGGAAAACACAACAAGAAAGGGGCTAACTGGAAAGAAAACCAGCAAAACCTGTACAAAAATCAAAAACTGAAAAAATGAGAGTTAAACAATGTATGGCACTAAAATAACATTTGGATTTATAAATCCAGTTAAAACAAAATTAAAGGTGGAGCACTTAGTTTTGAAGCAAGATAGTGTCCATTCACTATGGAGGCAAACAAGATCAGAGGTAACTAGAGGAAATGGTGCTTTATGAGAGGAAATATTCTTAAAACGGCTCAAGGCTGCTGCCAAATCCAATCCAACTAGCATCGAAGACCCAAATGTCTGATAAGACAGACTGAGCAGGATCTGGAGGACTGGGAGAAAATCTACTGAAAATAGTTTTCCTAAACTAAATTCAGTAATCAACACTGATACAGACTAGATAATTCAGTAGTCAACACTAACACCTTTCATCTTTGTTAACAGCCTCTTCACTTTTCTTAGTAAAGTTTCATCTATTTTTAAGAGTACACAATCTGAAAACATTCCACCATCTAAATGTCACCAGATACGAATCAAAACCACTCCTTTAGCATATATGCGCAACACGGCAGGTGACTCCTACTTACAATCACAGAAATGATGTACTTATCTGTAGGAAAGCATAGTAGGTACTAAATCTCAAGACTGTAATAAGTATTATAAAACCAATGTATGCATCAAGGGTAGAACAAGAAAAAATAAAATGAAGTTATAAATAAAATGTTTAAAAAAGTAACATGGTTACCATTTTATAGTACTCCACAAAACTTATCTCAGAGCCATCAGTCTTTTTAAATTTGGATCTTGGGCTCAGATTCCAGGCAATGTCATCAATCCTGTACGTTTTATTGTTATATCTAGATAAAAAAGATAAACTATTGTAATGGTAGCTGCAAATGTGCTTCATTTCCTGAATATTCTACTGACATTTCTTAGCTTTTTTTATTTTTTTATGTGTTAAACTCAGTCTGAACTATTCTAGGTAATACTCCCTGAACATGAACATTTCCAAGTATATGCCACAAACTATCTTTTCTAACTCTTGACATGGAAGGAACAAGTAAAAACAGACATGACTAGCGGACTATTGAAGACTAAAGTGCTCAAATATGCTCTGTTGACCACCACAAAAAATCAATATGGTCAAACAAGTTATTAAAGGCTGGTCAGCACAACGATTTCAACTTTCATATAGCTAAGAAACTAAAACAAGGATTTCACTTAATTTGCATTGGAAACAGAACCTCAAACTGACAATCCCACCCTGCCAGAATACAGCACATAATGACGAGCAAAACAGCTCTCTTTCCTCTAATGAAGTGAAGGGATTCTTCTCCTTATTTACATTTGGCCCATCCACTGCTCCGATCACGACTTTTGTTCGAGACCTTCATTCTTCCACTTACAGATAGTCACTTCATCACCATACACAAAATACTTTAGGTATGAACTTACCACAGTACTGGATCTACATCAACTTCAATGAGTGGGACTGACCACCACACTGCATCAAGACAAAAGAATTCCTTCTTGCAACCAGAGTTAGTCTCCCACAATGCACTGCATCTCCAGTCGTTCCTCAGATACTGATTGTTGCTTGTAGCCTAAAATACTTGCAACTCTCACTATCAGGATGCAATGTTCACATCCTAAATGCCCAATTGAGTGGGACAGGCCTTAAACATATAAGGTCTTCTACAAGAAGTGACGATTTCAAGAGAAACAAGGGCCGACTGTGCTGAAGTGGGTAGACATGGATAATCAAGATCCAATGTTAAGGAAAGTAAATGACTACAGCATTTTAGATTATCAAGTTAACACAATTCAATACGTGGACATTATGACAGAATGTAGAATATGGTAGCCCCAAAGGAAGATTTTGGCCAAGATATAAATTTATAAAGTTTGGCAAAAGTGCTCAGTGAAGGCCATGTAACAGCAGTGCAATTAATATCCTCAGAAAATTGTCTGGAAAAGGTACATGTGACAATTTGAGATAATATACTTCTCATTTCAAAGAGAGGGTTTTGTTGGAGGTGTTACATACAGAATACAGTAAACAGAGACCCATCTGGACAGGAAAACACCAACTGTTACCTCATTATAGATGCCAAAGATGCAAATAGCTGATCATGTATTCTCACTTGCTTTATTTGCATCAAAATTCAAGTCAATAAATGTAATATTCACCTCTACTAGAACACTGAAGAAATATCAGAAGGTGAAAGGTTTGGTCAATGGTTCACTTCTGAGGTTACATTACACAAAAAAAGAGGAGTGGATTCAAACAGTTCTCTGTGAAACAACCAGAGGTTCACAGGAAAGGACTTGAAGCGCAGATGCTCTTCAAACTGACGAACCACCACAGTTTTACAGGAAAGATATGAGAGCAGATGAACTAGCTGATTTGGACAGAAGGTGGATTCGCTTCAATAATAAAGTAATCGTCCCCCTGCAATGTCCCCCACACCAGGGCAGAGTAGGGCATGGTAACCCTAGCGTCTGGTAAGAGAACAAAGAAACATCACATGTTCACGTTCTAGGCATTTAAGAGAGTCCAACATACACTGGATAGGGGGGTTAAACTTTTTATTGCCATACTGGGAGTGACCACCAAATATTCAGGATCCACTGCAAGATTTCCCATTAGCATCAAGACTTTGGTACAAAACTGATAGTAGCAGCCAGTCGTAACACTGAGGATGAGTGATTTACATGAGTCAGCAGTTGTCAATTCAATTACATAAGGGACATAAGCCAGTCATGTCCCGGTGGCATTCTATCAACACATCTATGTGATGGTTCCAGCTACGACTCTGTAGTAGTCCCGGAAACCGAAGATGATTCAGAGTGTTGAGTGTTTTCATCAGGGCAAGCACTGTTTTTCTATTTATGTGCATACATACGTCTCTCTCCTTACACACCCTGCACTTTTATCCCTCCTGCAACTGTTCCATAAGCAAAGTCTGAGGAGTCTGTGTTGACTGACTGCTTTGGGGCAGGGAGGGAGAAGACGAGGCCAGTCCTCTCCACTAAAAGACTTCTTTTGATGAATCCCAGCACAGGGATTTAAAAAGATAAAAAGGCGTCAATGTTGGCACCAGAGAGATTTCAAACACTATCTTTCTCATATTGAGTCTTACCAAGTCAGCCATGAGAATCATAAATGCCATGAATACCAAAATCCTGAGGCATTCCCAGACAGTGACTGAAGTATGAGTGGAAAACAATAGAAACAGATCTAAATAAAGATTTTTCTGTGGAAAAGCTCTCTGGACTGAGGGGTCTGACATTCCAGGAACACAATCCTGTGTGTAGGAGTCAAAGACTTCAGAATGTTCTTTAGGAATCCCAGCTTCTGCAAGATATTTCTCTCTCGACACCTCTGTCTTGGGATTTCTGACAGTTTGATTAAAAAAAAGAATTAGCAAGTTGTCTAAATAAGGAAAAATTAGGATCCCCATAGTCTGCAGTGAACTATATCACCATAATGTTCCAATTTGTGTTGTCCATTTTCATTCAACTGTTTGGTTCGATCAGATATTCTGATCCGACTTGAAAGTTTCCTCCGGTTTCTGGGACAATGAAAACTCTTGAACTTCTCCATTACCCATAATGCCCTAGTCACCTAACATACCTCAGATCTTGCTTGCTGCCCCTTAAATCCACAAGGCAGTAGGAAATGTAAAACAGAATGACACTCAAAGGAACAGTAGCTCCTACAGCATCTTTCAATCCTTCCAAAAGTCAAAAAAAGAGAGGGTTGAAGGGAGAGAAGCTGAGGAAGAATGAAAATGGACAGCACAGATGGTACGTTATGGTGAGAATATTTTACCGGATATTTTCATTCATTCCTCAACTGCTGGGACAGAGTCCCTCTTCCACCTAAATCCTGGGAGGACTCTAAAAAGAAGTAATGTTCTTACCATAACGTTCCATGTGGAGTGTTCATCTCGCCTTTGTTCTTGCACACAGGTTCGGAGCCGATCCTCTGCTCCGAGTCGGCCGCATAGCAAAGCTCTGCATCTTAGAGAAGCTCGAGACCAGGCCATATCCCACAATCCTCCCTGCCATTACTCGGATCTAGTTTGCAAGCAAACCAGACCAACCATAAACCTCAGGTGCTAAGGCTACACACAGCCACAAAAATCAGAGACACTATCTCACTGACAAATTAACTAAAGGGTAGCGAAATATACCCCATGAGGTAAGAGACAATATACCCGGAAGAGGTTAAGGCATGTGGACCAGACTAGTCCTACTCATTCTTCCAAACACGTGAGGGAGGGAAGGGAGGGAATGTAAGAACAAAGGCGAGAAAAACACTCCACATGGAACGTTATGGTAAGAACATAACTTCTTTATGCGAGTGTGTTCAATCTCGCCGTTTGTTCTTACACACGGGTAGCATCCCTAGCTCAGTCACCCCGAGTGAGTCATGGAAGAACGTTCCTAAGCACAGTGGAACCAAAAGATGTCCTGTCTTTGGAGGCTTTGTCAACCCTATAATGAGCGATGAAAGTATGTGGTTTAGACCACGTGGCTGCTGCACAAATCGTGTCCAAAGGCAGACGAGCTGCATGAGCCAAGGAAGTGGAAACAGATCTGGTAGAATGGCCCTTAGGTTTGGTGGGCAAGGCCTGATTCGACTTAGAATATACAAAGGCTATACAATCAGTAAGCCATTTAGAAAGTGTACGTTTTGTAACTGCCATGCCCTTTTTATTGTCTGCAAACTCGACAAAAAGCTGATGTGTTTTCCTGTAATCTTTAGTCCTGTCCAAATAAAATCTTAGCTGTCTGTGGACATCTAACTTGGGCAGCATATATTCCAACTTGCTGGTATGGTTTTTGAAAAAGGTAGGGAGTTCAATGGACTGATTAATATTTATGACAGAACATACCTTAGGAAGGAAAGACGGGTTTGTTCGTAAGGAGACTATCTGGGTGGAAAATTAAGTAAGGTGGTTTAACTGATAGTGCTTGCAGCTCTGAAACTCTTCGAGCTGAAGTAACAGCTACAAGAAAAAGTGTCTTCCATGACAAAAACTTCAGGAGGCAAGAAGATGCTGGTTCAAAGGGTGGCAACATTAGTTGCGACAATAACAAATTTAAATTCCATGGGAATAAAGGGTCTCTGACGGGTGGTCAAAGATGGAAGGATCCTTTCATAAAAGCCTTACAAAGCCTGTGGGACATAATAGAAGAACCGTCCTCACCAACATGGTAGTTGGATATGGCCGCCAACTGTACTCCTAGTGTGGAAATAGAGGCTCCTTTGTGAAAAAGGATGGATAGAAATTCTAGAACTTTATGTAAAGGAGCTACCAGGGGGTCCAAGTGTTGGCTAGATGCCCAGTATACAAAGCGTTTCCATTTACTCCTGTAGAGTTTTGCGGTGGAAGCCTTATGAGAGGCAACCAAAATGCGTTAAACTGCCGGAGAAAGTAGATCAGACCTGGCTAGGCAGGGAAGTGGAGCAGCCAAGCTGCTAGTTTGAGGGATAGAAGAGACGGGTGAGGAACTCCCGACGAATGGGTCAGTAGATCTGGTACTGGGTCCAGGATCCACGGTTCCTCTGTTTGATGGGCTCGAAGAAAGGGGAACCATATCTGTCGAGGCCAGAATGGGGCTATGAGTATAATTGTCCTTTCCAGGTTCCTGGCTTTCTGAAGAAATTTGGGAATCAAGGGGGTAGGTGGAAATGCATATAGGAGACCCGGGGGCCAATCATGCATCAGTGCATCCCCCTGGGGACATCCCCTGGAGGGGGTAGAAGGGCAAAATAGCTTCTGCATTTGGTATTCATCGGGGAGGCAAATAGATCGCAGCAAGGCTGGCCCCATCTGCGGAAAATTCTTTCTGCCACCTGTAGCTTGAGGGACCACTCGTGAGGTAACAGGATGGCTCTGCTCAACCTGTCCGCAATGACACTGGATGACCCCGGGATGTGCGTTGCTATCAGAAAGCGACCCGTGAACTCTGCCCATTGCCAAATTCTCATGGCCTCTCTGCATAATGGGTAAGATCTGGTTCCCCCCTGTTTATGTACCAGACTACAGACATGCTGTCTTGTCTGAACTGCTACTGTTCCTAGAGGTAGGAGGGTTTGAAAGTGTTGCAACGCCAGGAACACCGCTCTCATTTCCAGAACATTTATGAGCAGGTTGTACTCCATGTTGGACCATTCCCCTTGGAATGTTCTTCCCTGAAATAGTCCCCCCCCCGTCCTATCAGAGAAGCGTCCGTGGTTATCGTGGCCGTCGGATTGGGTAGAACAAATGGATGACCCATAGTGAGATCCTGACTGTACACCCACCATGAGAGGTCTCGTTTGCAAGAATCTGTTATCAGAATCTCGTGCGCTAGGGGGTAACTGCTGTAACGACCACTGCATGAACAGCAGCCATTGGAGGAGCCTCATGTGCAATCTCCCCATAGGAACTGCAATCAGGGACACTGCCATGAGTCCCAAAACCTTCAACACTAGTTTGGCCGGGGCTTTCCTGCTTTGCAGTAGAACAACAACCTGTTCCTTGAGGGATGAAGCCCTTATTGGAGGGAGCTTTACCAGTGTTAAACGCATATCTAGGTCTGCTCCGATGAATGAAATATGCTGCGAGGGCAGTAAGGCAGATTTTTCGAAGTTTATGGAAATCCCTAGGTGGGAACAAAGGTTGACTATGTAGTCTCTGGCTTGTATGAGGCAACGCTTGGTGGTGGCGGTGAGAAGCCAGTCGTCCAGATAGGGAAACACCCGGAATCCTAGACGTCTCAAGTAAGACGCTACCACTGCCATGCATTTGGTGAATACCTTGGGGGCTGAGGTGAGCCCAAAGGGCAGGGCTCGAAATTGAAAGTGACTGGCTCCCAGCCAGAAGCGCAGGTGATCTCTGGACGGTCTGGCCATCTTGATGTGGTAGTACGCGTCCTTGAGATCTATTGAGCACATCCAGTCATCCTTCTGTAAAAATGGAAGGATCGATTGAAGCGTGACCATCCGGAACTTTTCCTTCTTCACGAAGGTATTGAGATTGCTGAGATCCAAAATTGGTCTCCAGTCCCCTGTCTTTTTTGGAACTAAAAAGAACCTTGAGTAAGTTCCGGATCCTTTTTGGTCCGCCGAGACTGGCTGAATGACTCTTTTTGAGCAGCTGAAATTTCTATTGCTGCTGGGCCTCGCAGATGGGGTGGCACATCTGGAAACCTTCTTTGTTGGGGTGGAGTTGGCATGAAGGGGATTTTGTATCCTCTGGTTACAATGCTTTTTACCCAAGAGTCCGAGGTGAGAGTTAGCCAGGCCTGTGGGTATAAAGCCAAGCGACCCCCGACTGCCTCCAGAGCAGGACAGTCGGGTCCCCGCTCAGGAGTGTTGGAAAGGCTTACCAGGGATAGGCTCCCTGTCGCCTTGGTTCTGCGGACCCCCTCTGCCACCGGGGCGACATCTTCCATTTCTGCCCCCCCCCCCTGCCTCTGGGGGGGGGGGGGGTCATTCTGTGTGGCCTGGAAAGATCCCAGAGTTTTACGGAACCACATTTTTCCGCCTCGTTGCCCTTTGGGGTACGGTCTAGATGGAGTGGAAAAACGGACTTAGACAGCAGACAGAGTCTTTCCTTCTTGCTCACACCGAGTTACTGTCTCTTTCACTTTGGGCCCAAAAAGAGTTGGCGAAGGAAGACTTGAAGGCTTCCGCAAATGAGCACAGTCGCATCCAGGATTGTCTTCGTAGAGCAATCACTGAAGCTGCAGCTCTACTCGATCCTTCAGCCACATACGAGATGAGCCTCATGGATGAGTTCACTATGGAGGTAAGGGTGTTAAGCTGTGCTGTTACCTTATCTGAAACAGCAGCATCTGTGTTACCCTGGAGGGCATCTCCCAGCTCCTTGATGAGATCCCTCTGTAGACGTGTAAAATGTGTCAAATAGTTTAGCGAGCGCATGGAAAAAGTCGAACTAAAAACGCGCTTCCCATATCTGTCCATAGTCCTAGAATCCTTATTAGGAGGATGAACAGAAGAGGAAGACTCAGACATCTCCTTTTTAGTGGCTGCAGCCACCACCATAGCGTGGTGAGATAAGCCTTGTCCTGGGGAGCGGTGATAAACTTGCTTGGTTTTCGAGGGACCGGTTCCACTGTGTCCGGTGTCTCCCACGCCCTTCGAGCAATTAAATCCATTAATTCGAAGGGCGGAGTAACCCAGGAGGTAGAAGGTTGAGCACCAAAAGCCTTCAGCAACACCGACTCGTCCTCAGTGGGGGCTAGGGACTGCCAATCACCCCTCTGTTTTAAGATCTCCAAGATGTCCGCAAATGAGACATCCTCAGAGGGGGATTTTGGGGACCCCTCTGCCTCATCCAAGTCAGTGTCAGATGTTAGAGATTCCTGCGGGGAATCCAAGTGCCTCCTCTTGCAAAGTCTTTTCCTCGGAACCTCATCGGAGGGGGCTACCGGTGAGGCCTCCGAGGAGCAGGGGGCACCCTCTGGGGGTGGCTGAGGCAATGGTGCTCTACGCTTTGGATGTGTCGTGGGAACAGAAACAGAGAGCGGCTCCTTAGGGGAGGGAGAAGACGCCTCCAATGAAGTGGTTGTCTGTGTAGACAAAACCTTCCTCATAAGGTCAAAAACCCCTGAACCTCAGGCCAAGGACTCCTCAGGTTCCGAAGAACATGGAAGAATCCCAGACACGGGGACCGTGGGCTTCGACCCAGAGGACAGAGCCGAGCCAATCTGCGCCGAGGCCCCGAGAGGGAGAGTCAGCACCGAAAGGTCGGTACGACACTCGGTCCCGGAACAGAGGAGAGATAGTCGACTCCGTGACTCGCCTACAGGTTCCAAAGGAGTCGAAGTCAATGGTGTCGATCGTGCAATGGACTGTTTCGGCACCGAGGGCTCCACTATCATCGGCTCATCGTCTCCCGGCTCCGAAGACTGGATGGGTCTCGAAGGAGGACCTGTTGGAGATAAAGGGAGACCTTCTAGTTTCGACAGCAATTGGGAGGAAACTGCAATCAACTTGGAAAGGGCCGTGTTCTCCATAAGTTTCTGCACGACACGATCCACATCTGTATCAGATAACGGTTTGGAAGATCGGGTCGAAGGGGCCGAAGATGGCACCGACCGAAGAATGGAAGGTGGTGGTAGCTCCGACACCGGTTCCAAGACCTGGGGCTCAGTGAAAGATAAACATTCGACGCTCGGCCCCGAAGTCTGTAGAACCGGCGAACAAACTTTCGAAGATAAACTCTGAGCCGATGACATGGGCTCCGACATCTTCGACCCCTTCGAGGACTTAGAAGCTTGGTCCGACTTGTCCAAAGCCTCCTGGAAGGCAGGCTTAAGTAGTCCCCCTATCTATAAGTTTCCTGCGTCTATCTGTCATGACCCTCCCACTGAAGGAATGGCAAATAGAGCAATCCTCTTGCAAGTGGAGAGGGCCAAGACAGTACACGCAGGAAGTGTGGTTGTCAGTGATGGACATTTTCTGCCCACACTGACATCTTTTAAAACCGGATTTGGCTTTTTCTGACAACCGGCAGTAAGACACTTTACTATGAAAAGGTTTAAAACACTAGCTATAACTATATATATATATTGCTATAAGTGATTAGAAGAGGTAGGCCACAAAGGGAAACCTATGAAAAAATGACAGGACTAACTACAAAAACACACGCACTTTAGTACTAATCAAAAACTAAATTCTCAATGACTATAAGAACTTTTTAAAGTAAAAATATAACAATCTTATCAGAATATAACAAAATTTTCTCTGGTCTGAGCTCTCGATGTGATCCGTTGCAGCGGCAAACTAGATCTGAGTAATGGCAGGGAGGATTGTGGGATATAGCCTGCTCTCAAGCTTCTCTAAGATGCAGAGCTTTGCTATGCGGCCGACTCGGAGCCAAGGATCGGCTCTGAACCAGTGTGTAAGAACAAACGGCGAGATTGAACACTCACATGGAAGGATATTCCTGAGTACCACTGAGCCAAAGGCTGTTATTCCCCCGGAGACCAGATCCAACTTGTAATGAGCAATGCAAGTATGAGGATTAGCCCAATGTGTGGCTGCACAAATATCATCCAATTGCATTACCTTTGTTTACATAAAACTGGGTAAGCAGTTAAAGGACCACTACAGGAAAAAAAAATAAACATTTAACTGTCCCTTAAGTTTGGCTCATTGCAAACCAGTAATCTACAAGTGTAGTACCTCGCAAGATGCGCAGTAGCAAAACACGCCAACAGCCCTGTGGAGGCAGTAGCAGTATGATTATTCAACAGTGTGCAGACTGGAATGTAATTAATATTCAGCATCTGTGCCGATAGCAACCCAAATGACATTACTGTAATGTTGTATTAGGGACATAAAACTTCATTCAGTACCAAAAATGAAATCTTTTATCAGGGACATTAAAACTAAAATGTGTGCATTAAAATCACCTTTCAGTCAATCGGGCAGACTTCACACCATTTCTTAAAACGATACTGCTATATTTTAACAGCTTTAAGGAGTGGTGCTTGCAAGGCTGCGGGGGGGGTGTGGGGGTGCAGGGGGGCTTGCCCCTCCAAAAAAGGAGAAAGAATTTCAGAGGATGCAGTTCGTTGAGTGCCTGAATATTTAGCAGTTTACACAAACTGACATGCAAATTAGCATGCCTGTCAGCCTTCCTCGATATCCCCGCCCATTTGGCGTGCCAGTCAATGACGGCATGCCCAAAGCTGCGAAGAAATAAGTGCGAGGTACTAAACTTGTAGATTATCTGCAAACCTGCATGTACCAGACAGTAGTAGTAGTTACTAATTTTACTCTGTTTGTAACCCTGAGTGCCCTCCTGTGGGCAGACATCCTGATGAGAGTTCTTGGGTAGTACTAGGCTATTTGCCCGAAGGCATTTATAAGCCTAGCCAGAATGTGTTGGCTTTCGCCGCCCCCTTAGATTAGTTCCCTGTGCCTCTGTCCAGCAGAGCCACTGAAGTGATCCCCGGGGTAAACTGTTTCCCATCCACTCATCAAGGTTTCTCTTGAGTGCTAGCGAGGAGCTCTGCCTAATGTAGATTGGAATCTTGTTACAAAGCATGGGAAGTCTCTGGGACAGGAATCAATCCTTCCAGCACGTCCTATTTATTGTTGTGGTGAGGTTTTGATCCCTAGAGCTTGTGGCTCGAGGGGATAAGGTTTTCTTTAGGTGGAGCAAGTCCATCAATTCTGGGTTGGACATGGCCTTGTATGTCAGGCAGAGATCACCTCTGAGCAGCGGTATGCAACAGAGTACAGCTGGAGTTTCTTCAGTCGAGCTGCATAGGGCATCTGTTTGAAGCCAGTGATCCTCTTGGTGAGGGTACTTCTGTGGTCTTTCTAGCTGTTGCAGACCATCTTCCAAGATGCATATTTTAAGTCGACTGAAGCCACAGGTTCAAAAGGAGGCCCAGTCAGAGCTTGAACTAGAGTAAGACCCCATGGAGGCACTGCATCTTTAATAGGTCTTAACAAAAAGGTTCCTTTCATGAATGTTTTGCAAATCTTGGAGGATGTTAGGGGGCCTGAACTGTTTCCAACGTGGTAGTGGGAAATAGCTGCCAACTGAACTTTAATAGTAGCCCCTTGATGAAAAGTATGGGAAAGAAAGTCTAGAACTGCTGGGATAGGAGCTATGAAGGGGTCCAAGTTCCTGTGCTCCGCCCAGACAGAGAAGCGTTTCCATTTACTCTTGAAGATTTTCCTGGTAGATGGTTTATGGGCGGCCACCAGGATGGCCTTAAATGAGGAAGATATACCAGGAGTCCTAGCCATTAAGGGAACTGGAGCAACCAAGCTGAGAGCTTGAGGTAGTCCAGGTTGGGGGTCTTCAATCCTAATGGATGAGAGATCAGATCCGGATTGGGATCGTACTAGATGAGACCGAAGGTAAGGGAACCAAGTTTGGTGAGGCCAGAATGGGGCTAGGAGGATAACTCTGCTCCCCAACCAACGAGCTTTCTGCAAGAATTTTGTCATCAATGGAAGAGGAGGATAAGCATACAGAAGACCGGATGGCCAAGCATGAACCAGAGCATCTCTGGGGGCTTCCCCTGGTGGGGGAAGTAGAGCAAAGAACTCACTGCACTTTGTGTTCAAAGGCGAGGCGAAGATATCACAGCAAGGTTGACCCCATTCAAGGATGATTTGTTTCGCTACTGCTGGGTTTAGAGACTACTCGTAAGGTGAGGGGATCGTTCGACCCAACCAGTCCACTAAGATGTTTGACCGACCCGGAATGTGCATTGCTATGAGAAAGCAGTTGCTGGATATCGCCCATTCCCACACTCATTGCCTCTCTGCAAAGTGGATAATTGTTTATATACCAGACTACCGACATGTCTGTTTGAATTGCAATAGTTCCTGGAGGAAGAAGGGGATGGAGAGCATGCAACGCTAGAAGCACCGCCCTCATCTCCAGGACACTGATATGCAGTGAGGTCTCAGAGTCCACGTGCCTTGGACGGATCTGCCCATGCAATGCCACCCACCCGAGGAGAGATGAGTCTGTGGTCACCGTGACATGGGGAGGGGGTATAACAAAGGGGTGGCCTTCCCGGAGATCTCTGGAGTGGAGCCACCAAAGAAGCGACTCCCTGAAAATCCTGTTGAGGGGAATAGGTGTAGACAGGGGGTGAAATAGAATGGACCATTGAACTTGCAATGTCCATTGAAGGATTCTCATCTTCAGACGAGCGAAAGGTGACAGATTCATGGCTGCTGCCATGGATCCCAGGGCCCTCAGGACTAGTTGCGCTGGGGGGCTGATTGTAAAAGATCTAGAATGAGAAGGCTTAGATTGTGAAGTCTGTCCGCTGTCAGAAAGACTCTGGATTGTGTAGTGTCTATCCTGGCCCCTATGAATTCCAAAATTTGAGTAGGATGAAGGGAGGATTTCTTGTGGTTGATCGTGATCCCTAGATGGCGGGCTAGATGTAAGAAATAGTCCCCTGCCTGAGCAGACTTGATGCCTCGTGGGAGCGGTTAGGAGCCAGTCGTCCAGGTACGGAAAGACCTGTATTCCCTGAAGCCTCAGGTGAGCCCCTACAACTGCCATGACCTTGGAGAACACTCTGGAGGCTGTGGTGAGACCGAAGGGTAGGACCCTGAACTGAATGGCTGGCTCCCATCCGAAAGCGGAGGAACCTCCTGGATAGTCTGTCCATAAGAATGTGTAGTACGCATTCTTGAGGTCTATCGAGCACATCCAGTCGTTCTCCTGCAAAAGTGGGAGAATGAATTGAATAGTGACCATCCGGAATTTTTCTTTGGCGACTGACAGGTTCAGTGTGGACAGGTAGAGAATGGATCGTAAGTCCCCAGTCTTTTTTGGCACCAAAGAGAACCTGGAGTAAAAGCCTGATCCGGATTGCTCGAGGGGGATGCGCTGGATGGCTCTTTCTTAGCAACCCTCAAATTTCGGATGCTGCTGCCTCCCTCTGATCGGGTGCAACATCGGAAAGTCCTCGACTGGGGAGGATAGGTTAGGAAAGGGACAGAATAGCCTCTGGATAGGATTCGGAGCACCCAGCTGTCGTAATGGGCTCCCAATTTGCTAGGTGTTCCGAGAAGCGCCCCCCCCCCCCCGACTGCCTCCAGAGAGGAGCAGTCGGGCAACCCCTCAGGGATGCTGCACGGGTCAATCCAAAAACTGTTCTCTCAACCCAAAATTCTTCGGCCCCCCCCCCTCTGCCTCTGGGCCGGCATCCACCCTGTCCTCCTCTGCCTCTGAAGGACGAGGGATCTAGAACAAAACGTGATTGTTGAGCTTTCCAGAACCACGTCTTTTTTGTCCTCTCTGGTTCCTGGAGTAGGACCTCTGAGGAGCCGAGAAGTGGATCCCGATGGCAGAAAACGTCTTCCTGTCTTTCTCGCTCTGGAGAAGCATATCGCGGACGGTTTTGCCGAAGAGCATAGAACCGTCAAAAGGGGCGTTCGCGAAGGATGCCTTGAAGGGTTCCGCAAAATCGCAGACGGAGCCAGGCCTGTCTACGTAAGATGACACCCGTTCCGCTAGTTCTAGCCGCTCCCTCCGTAGCATGGGAGAGAAGCCACATAGATGTGTTGGTAATTGACTTGAGTGGCCATTTGAGCCAAGAAGGTCCACTTGTCCTCGGCCGACATGGACTCTGGGGGTGACTCAGCGTACTCTAATCAGGTCCCGCTGGAGCCGAATCACATGTGCCATATAATTCAGTGACCTTACAGAGAAGGTTGCTGAAGCGAACATCCGCTTTCCAAGGTGGCCCATCATCCGAGACTCCTTGTCTGGAGGTTGCTCCGAGGAACTCTCCTGTGCTAAATCCTTTTTAGTGGCAGCCGCCACCACCATGGCATCCACTGGGGCACCCTTGCTCCAAACTGTCCTGTCTCTTGGGTATTGGCTCGACAGTGTCTGGCTCCTTCCATGCCCTGGTAGTTATGAGGTCCACCAGGGGGTCGGCGGGAGGGGACACCCAAGAAATAGATGGACCTGCGTCAAACACCTCCAGAAACAGACTCATCCGAGGAAGGTCTTTGGGCAGACCACCCCGCTCTAATGCGCAACACTTCCATAATGTCCCCAAAGGAGACGTCTTTTGGGGGGGGGGGGTGACCTTGGGGAACCTTCCCTTTCCTCTAAGTCAGTGTCCTCAGTGAGGGACTCGGGTGAATCCAAGTGCCTCCTCTTGCACTTTCGTTTGTGAGGGACCTCCTCGGGGGGGGCTGTCCGAAGAGGCCTCACTAACAATTGTCCTGTTCCTCTACGGGAACAATCTGGGACGTAGGCCCAGGCTGTCCCTGGTGCCGGATGATGGAAGACAGGCCCGTCTGAGCGGGAATGGTGGTTGGATCCGTAGCAAGAGCCTGGGGCCTCGAATCCCCCGAAAGGACCCTCTCCACGACGTCGAATGCCGAGGGAGAACTGCTTTCCCTCGGATCCGAAAGCAGTCCCCTTGGATCCGACGTGCGGACTGGCGCCGAAGGTTAACCGATCGGATCCGAAAGGGTAGTGTGTTCCGACCATAACGGAACCGAAGGCCCACTAACCCCTCCGGATCAGACGTTCACCTCTCGGCCCCGAGAGCTCGGAACAAAAAACGGATCAGACAGACTCGAGAGTACAGTCGGCGCCGAAGTAGAAAACGCTGTCTGTGCCGACCCCACCCCGGCTCCGAAGCTAGTCAGATCTGACAGCGCCGAACCCCAATAGCGGGTCGGAGAATGAGCAATGGGGGCGAAAAAAGGTGTCGAGCCCCCCCCCCCCGAGGGTGGGTGGGGGGAGGCAAGAGCACTCATCTGCAGTTGGGCCTGGAGAAATCGACGCATCATCCGGTCCATGTCTGCGTCGGATAAACTCGTAGATCTGGAGGAGACCACAGAGGCTGGCCAGGACGGCAGTCTAGACTACCTCAAAGGTGACCGGGTCTCCTCCTTCGGCTCTGGGGAGAAACATGGAGAACGGAGCCGGGAGGTGGAAGGCCCGGAGACTTTAAGAGGAGAGGCAAGCTGTTTGGACGGCAGTGCCAAAGGGGTCAACTCGGACCGCCTCTAGTGGCTGCGGTGCCTCTTTCTCTCTCTCCCTATCCTTTTTGCTGTCCCTTTCCTCCTGGGCCAACGAGAGAGGTTGAGTCCCGGCCAGGGGATCGGGAGCGGCAGGTAGGGCAGCCGCGGCTGGCGCCACAGAGGAGGACGACGACGAACTGGAATCAGGGGGCAAAAGGCCCGCAAGGATAGGTTTTGTCCTCCTATCCTTCAAAGCCCTGAAGTTGAAGGCTACACAAATAGTGTAGCCCGAAGAGAGGTGATCAACCCCCAGGCAAATGACGCACAGTGTGGCCATCCACTGGGGAAAGCTTATGGCCACACTCGGTACATTTATAGAAGATAGCTTTAGGGCCTTCAGACATTATAGAAAAGAAAACAGGTCCACGCACATGCAGAGGGGGGAGGGGAATAAATTTAACTTAACCAAAAAGGTTTAAAACTACCCACAAAAGTTAAGAAAGTTAAGAGGGAGTTCACACACACAGAGAAAGTTTTGACAGAAAATTAAACTTTTTTAATCCTAAACTCACAGTACCACGCTCGGAGCTCGTTCTGAGAAGCTTACAGAAGCTGCGGCAAATGAGATCTGAGGATCAGAGGGAGATGGCAGGGTATTATGGGTAGGGGGAGGAGCTTGGAGCTTTTAGCTAGGAAAGCTGCCGGCTCGGATCCAATACCCACAGGTTGCTGATCAAATAAAGTTAACTACTTCAGATCAGCAATTTCAGTGCAGTCTGCAGTAATTCTTAACTTTTTTCTTCCATAAAATGTGTATTCCACAGTGATCATCCCCCACTCACACATCACTTTGCTTACTTCTAGTAAATCAGTCATTGCAGTCACTCCAGATATCCACTTCAAGCATTAAATCAGACAGACATACAGATGCTCACTGATTAACACTATTCCAAAGAGTGAACCATTGATCTCTCATAGCCTATCCAACACTTAGGATTATACACAATCAACTCAATGTACTGCAAGGATGGGTTATGACTTCAGAAAAATAAAAAGGGTGCAAAGGGCAAAGTTTTAGTTTTAAACAGCTGAGCTGTAGCATAAAAGTATAGGCAAGCCAGCAAATGTATAAACAGCCCATGGCAACAACACTGCAAAAAGACAAAGACTATAAGTTTATTTAAAGTTAGAAAGATCAATTATGCAGATAAGACACCTTTCAGGTATCATAGCATCTGCAAGTGCATAACTTGTGAAGCCTGATGAATTACAATGGCTCTGGCTTTCAGTACAGCAAGGGGGCATCTGAGCTAACTGGTATCATGCTGTGGTGATGAGTTATTATGCAGACCATAGTGACTCCTCAGTGAATAACTTCAAATGTTGGCAACAGAAGAGGAAAAAGGAGGTGTGATGCATATACATGAGTACTCAAGTCAGAGACAATGGCTTAGCATATTCACAGGAATCTTAAAAATACCATCAGATGAGGTATGAAAAGTATCAAACAGAAAAATTAGAAGTTATGTACATACCATAACGTTCCATGTTAGTTGTCTTCTCTCGCCTTCTTTCTTGCTGGATGGGTTCAGAGCCAATCCTCGGCTCCGACTCGGCACTTGCTAAGCTCGAGAACTCATTTTACCAGCTCAAGGCAACCCTATATCCCATGATGCAAGGCGTGACTACCTCAGATCTCGTTTGGTAGCTAGAAGAAACCCTGCCAAAAAAAACTTCTTCCCCAGGAAGAAGATAACTAAATGTAGTAGAAAACTAGGCCGATAGCCAGTAAAAATGACTCTTTCTACTGGGAGCTCTTGGAAAGAGTGACAACACCCCCAACAAAAGGAAGGTACAACCTCAAGATCAGTCCAGGCCAGGGGGAAGGAGGGAGGGACGCAAGAAAGAAGGCGCGAGAAGACAACTAACATGGAACATTATAGTATGTACATAACTTCTAAATGTTAAGTTGTCAAACTTGCCTTCATTCTTGCTGGAAGGGACCGCGTCCCTAGCACCTCTATCCTGGGTGGCTCAATGGAACAGACTCTTGAGAACTGTGGAACCAAACCTAGCTCTGTCCCTGGAGGCCAAGTCCAATTTGTAATGAGAGACAAAGGTGTGAGGAGTGGCCCAAGTGGCTGCTGCACAAATTGTGTCAATAGGTAGCCTATCCTGAAAGGCTGTGGATGTGGATAGGCTCCTAGTAGAATGTGCTTTTGGTTTTGAGGACAGTTGCTTGCCTCTAAGATAATAAACATAGGAAATGATAGAAGACAGCCATCTGGATAAGGTCACTTTAGAGACTGGGAGACCTTTTCTGTTCTCTGCATAAGAAAGGAATAGTTGATCAGATTTTCTGAATTTTTTTGTTCTGTCCAAATAATATCAGAGTTGACGATGGACATCTAAGCAATGAAGTTTTTGTTCAGCTTTGTTTGAATAATTAGGGAAAAAAACTGGCAAATCAATAGATTGATTAAGATTCGTCTGGGAAGCAACTTTGGGCAAAAAGGATGGATTAGGTCGTAATGATACCCTATCTTGGTTTTTCACACAAGTAAGGGGAATGGACACAGAGGGCTTGAAGTTCAGAAACCCTTCTAGCTGAAGTAACAGCCACCAAGAAAATTGTTTTCCAGGAAAAACTTTAAAGAGCATGTAGCAGCCGGTTCAAAGGGGGGTAGAATCAAGGATGCTAGCATTAAGTTCAAATCCCATTGCGGAGGAGGATCTCTGATTGGAGGCTTCAGGAGAAATATACCTCTCAGAAAGGCTTTGCAAAGCTTGTGAGACATTATGTTTTGATCCGCTAAACCCACATGAAAATTTGAGATTGCTGCCAATTGGACTTTAACTGTAGAAGAAGACCCTGATTGAAAAATCTCTGCTAAGAAGTCCAAAACTGAATGCACTGGAGCAGTAAAGGGATCTATGTGTTTAGACTTTGCCCAGAAAGAAAAACGTTTCCACTTACTAGCATAAATCTTTCTGGTGGAGGACTTTAGAGAAGCTACTATGATATTCTAACGGGTTAGAGATCATGGGAAGCCTGGCTAAGGAAGGAAGTGGAGCAACCAAGCAGTGAGGTTGAGAGAATGAATGGCCCGGTGCGGTTGACCCGACTGGTGGGTCAGAAGATCTGGAACTGGGTCCAGATGCCAAGGCTGCGCCAGGAGATGACGATGCAGGGTCGGAAACCAAATTTGTCGAGGCCAGTAAGGGACAATGAGGATCAACTTGGCTCTCAATACGGTAGCTTTCTGAATAACTTGTGGTATCAGTGGAAATGGAGGAAAGGCATACAGAAGTCCCCGGGGCCAATCCTGAGTTAGAGAGTCTCTCGGGGAATGGCCTGGTAGAGGAAAGAGGGTGAAGAAGTCCGGGCATTTGCTGTTTTGGGGTGTAGCAAAAAGGTCGCAGGAAGGGAAGCCCCACTTCTGAAAAATCTCGTCCACTACCAATTGCTTGAGAGACCACTCGTGTGGCATGAGAATAGCTCTGCTCAGTCTGTCCGCTAAGAGGTTGGATCTCCCGGGGATATGTGTTGCTATCAGAAACAGATGAGAGGAGATTGCCCATTGCCAAAGTCTGAGAGCTTCTCGACACAGTGGGTAGGACCTGGTCCCGTCCTGCTTGTTGACATACCAGACTACAGACATGTTGTCCGTCTGAAATGCAACAGTCCCTAAGGGAAGAAAGTCGCTGAGGGCTTGCAACGTTAAAAGCACTGCTCTCATCTGTAGGACATTTATGTGCAGATGATATTCTATGGGTTGCCAAGTCCCATGGACCATCCTGCCCTGATAATGCCCCCCACCCGATCAGGGAGGCATCCGAAGTGACTGTGGCAACCGGAACTGGGGGAACAAACAGTCGGCCCTGATGGAGCAGAGGAGAAGATATCCACCAGGTTAGATGACTCTTGCACGACTGCGTGACAAAAATCTCGTGACTCATGGGGAGCTGCTGCAACGACCACTGAGCGAACAACATCCACTGGAGAAGACGCATGTGGAAGCGGGCTAATGGCAGTAGAACAATGGCCGCAGCCATAAGACCCAGAACCTTCAGGACAAATTTGGCTCTGATCTTCTTGCTGAGTAATATGATCCGAACATACTTCTGAATGTCCAGAATTCTTTGTTTTGTGAGTCTGGCTGACATACTGACCGTGTCTGCGCCTATAAAGGTAATAGATTGGCAAGGCGACAGAGAAGATTTTTCGAAGTTTTTTGAAATCCCCAATTGTTTGCAGGTTTGCAGAGTGTAGTCTCTGGCCTTGAGAAGTTGAAGCCTGGTGGTGGCGGAGAGGAGCCAGTTGTCTAGATATGGAAACACCTAGAATCCTTGACGTCTCAAATGAGCCGTAACCACTACCATACATTTGGTAAACACTCTGGGGGCTGTAGTGAGGCCAAAGGGCAGGGCTCTGAATTGAAAATGACTGGACCCCACCCGAAAGCGGAGAAACCTTCTGGAGCGCCTGTGAATCTTTATATGATAGTACGCATCCTGAAGGTCTATTGAGCACATCCAGTTGTCCTTGCCCAAAAAGATTAGAATGGACTGAAGCATGACCATCCGGAACCTTGCCTTCTTGACAAACTTGTTTAGTTTGCTGAGGTCTAAAATTGGTCTCCAATCTCCCGTCCTTTTGGGGACCAAAAAGAATCTTGAGTAGATGCCGGATCCTACTTGGTCTGCTGGCACTATTTGGATGGCTCTTTTTGCTAGGAGCTTTGATACCTCCTGCTTTGCCAATTCCCTTAGACCAGGTGAGACGTCTGGAAGGGAATGATGAGGAACGGGATACCTCTCGAAAGGGATATTGTACCCCTCGGATATGATCGACTGTACCCATGTGTCTTGACAGAGGGAACGCCAGGCTATTGGGTACAGCGACAATCTTCCCCCAACTGCCTCCAAGGGTGGGCAGTCGGGCAACACCTCAGGGATGCTGGAAGGGTTTATAAGGGGAGACCCCCTCTGCCCCTAGGGCGGCGCCTATTGTTATTATTACCCCCTCTGCCTCTGGGGGTAAACTGACCACGTGTGTCCGGCGTGACTCGAGATTTACGGAACCACATTTTCCCTCCCTTCTGACCTTTTGGATAGGGTCTTGAAGGGGTGGAGAAATGGACTCCTACGGCAGAAAGGGTCTTGCCGTCTTGTTCACACCTGGTCAATGTATCCTTCACCTGAGGCCCGAACAAATCCAAACAGTCAAAGGGGGTATTGGTGAAGGACGCCTTAAAGGGGTCTGCAAAATTACAAAGCCGCATCCAGGCCTGACGCCTAAGTGCCACTCTTGTGCCTGCGGCCCTACTCGCCCCATCGGCTGCATAAGAAATGAGCCACATGGAGAAGTTAGTCAAAGAATTGAGGATTCCTAGCTGTGAGGCAATCTTATCCTGAGCCCCAGTCGCCGAAGGATCCTGAACCACTTCACCCAGTTCCTTGAGAATGTCTCTGAAGTCTGGTAAAGTGGCAAAGGTAGTTCAGCGAACGCATGGCAAAGGTCGCTGAAGAAAAAATCCGCTTGCCGTACGTATCCATGGTCCTAGAATCCTTATTAGGAGGATGGACAGGCACAGAAGGATCAGCAAGTTCCTTCTTGGTGGCCACCGCCACCACCATAGCATCAACAGGGACGCCCTTAGAAAGAAACTGTTTTGTCTGCAGGGGCTGTAATAAATTTGGAGGGCCTCCTAGGAACTGGTTCCACAGAATCCGGGGCTGCCCACGCCTTCCGAGCCACTACTTGCATGAGTGGGTCGAAAGGCGGCGACACCCAGGAGGTGGAGGGTCGAGATCCAAAAGCCTCCAGGTATACCGACTCATCCTCGGAGGGGTTAATGGAAGGCCAGTTCCCCTTCTGCTTAAGGAGTTCCAGGATGTCTGAAAAAGACATCCTCAGAGGGGGACCGTGGGTAACCCTCCGACTCATCTAAGTCGGTATCTGATGTAGTAGACTCAGGGGAGTCTGTGTGCTTCCTCTTACACGTCCTCTTACGCGGGGGTTCTGCTGCGGGATCAGGAGAAACCTCGGAAGAGGAAGTTATTCCTCGTGGGGAAACCTGGGGCGATGGATCTCTGGGTCCGGGAGCAAGAGACTGGCAAGAGACATCAACAGGCACCGAAGATGGAGGAGCTAAAGGAATAGACCGTTGACCTAGCTCAGGGGCTAGGACACTCCTCATCACCTCGAAGGCTCCTCTTCCAGGGAGGCCAGAAGAATCCCGCTCCGAAGAAACAGGAATCCCCAGCCCCACCGAAAGAGAAGGCTCCGAAGCCGATGCCGAGCTAACCAATGCCGAAGCTCCAAGAGGGAGATCAGGGTCGGACAAGGGTCCGATGCCACTCGCCCCCTTGGAGCCGACAAGGGAGACTCGACGACCGGATCCCTCCAAAGAAGGTCTTATGGAGGAGATCGGAGCTGAAGACGTCGGAGCCGAAAGGGGCAGTATCGACTCTGGCGCACCCACGGTCACCGTTCTGAGAAGCTCCGGCTCCGAACTCTGAAGGAGAGTCGGAGGAGGAAATTCAGGGGGATGAGAAATAGCAAACGTCTGTTGAGACGGGCTATGGAGCATTTGGGCTAGTGCCTGTGACTTCAACAGTCTGCTTACCACCCTCTCTAAATCGTGGTCTGACAGCCTGGAAGATCTTGAAGATCGGCTCAGATGGCTCCGCTCCGACAAAAGAGGAGATCCCGGAGCCGAACGAATAGACTCCTGGGAAGGAGACCGAGATCTCTTCCTGGATGGAGCCATCGGAGCCGACAACCCCTCGGCTCCAGACGGAGCCGAAGACTTATCGGCTCCAATACTGGATAAAGACACGTCGGCTCCGGCCGGAGCCGACAAGGTAATGGGTATCTGTGTGTCGGAGCCAGACGGAGCAGACACCACAACTTCCAAAGTGGAAAGATCGGCTCCGGCCGGAGCCGATCTCGACTCCGAAGGAGTCGGAGCCACAGCCGAAGGCTTGGACACTACAGCCTGGGCTTTAGATGGCTTAGAGGGTTTAACCGACCCAGCCTTGGTCTGAGAACCCTCTGGCTTTAACAAGCCACGAAGAATTAATTTGTTTCTTCGTTCCTGCAGGACTCTCTGGCTAAAGGAGTGACAAATGGCATAGGAGTCCTGCAGATGTAAAGGCCCCAGGCAGTACACACAAGAAGTGTGACCGTCTGTCAGAGACATTTTCTGACAGCACGAGTCACACTTCTTGAAGCCTGAGACAGACATAATTATGTCCACAAAAGCACAAACACACAACAGTCACACAGTTAACCCCCAAAAAACAGACAACACACAACCTGACAGGAATTAACTGAGAGGGAGGCTTAAGGCCTAAAGAAAGGAATAAATCCTAACTTAAAGAAAGGGAAATATAGGGTAGAGATTAACTATTAGTATCAAATATACTCAAAGTAAAAATAGGAGCCAAGGGAGAAAATACCCTGACTAAACTTCACAAATTGAAAATTTACCTGAGCTGGTAAAAAAAGAGACCTCTTCGCGAAACGGCAAACGAGATCTGAGGTAGTCACACCTTGCATCATGGGATATAGGGTTGCCTCGAGCTGGTAAAATGAGTTCTCGAGCTTAGCAAGTGCCGAGTCGGAGCAGAGGATCGGCTCCGAACCCATCCAGCAAGAATGAAGGCGAGTTTGACAACTAAACATCAGTTGTTACACTGTAGATACTGTACATAGTAATATTCAGAAGGTACACGTCACAAAACATTTACATCTAGGCATGGACAGGACACCATAAAGAAGCTCAACAAAAAAAGTGTACATCCAGTTTTGTACAATCTCTATTCCACTGGCCAGAAAAACTTAGGCACATTCAGCACAGGGAGATGTGAGGCCATAACATCTTGTTACATGAGGAAATCTTGCAGTTCAACATAATGGCATTAACAAAGATCACAGTCGTTATCAGTGGCATGTTGTACCATCTGACTATCAATTACTGGTTTCCTTACATGTGTACCATAAAGAATGCTTATGCAAGTCACAAACAAAGGCATGTCACCAAACAGAAGGCAGGCATTGTGGGCGATACTGACTCTTGTTCACAGCATATTGTTTGCGGCATTTATACGCAACTGTGAAACATACTAAATTACAGTCATCAAAATTCTCCACTCCCTGCATCAGACCAAATAGCAGTATCATTCTGGCTTCCAGATACAGTTTAAAACACAATGTAATCCACCAGGTATGCACACTGAGAAATTCATCTTCCAGAAGATGAATACACAGACATACATGACTTATCAGGAACATGTTAGAAAAACTCAAGCCAGTGCTGTGTATTCGGGCATTCTGTTCACCTGGAATGCATAATTAGAAGTTATGTACTCACCATAACGTTCCATCTGAGTAGGTGTATTCATTTGTCTGCAACCTGTGGGTTATGGATCCGATATCGGATCCGAACCGGCATAGTTTCCAGCTATGGATCCAAGCTCTCAGCTCCTCCCCTCACCCATAATGCCCTGCTCTACCCTCATGACCTCAGATCGAGTTTGCCAAAGCAACAATACCCTCAAAAGGGTAACAAGTAATATGCAGGAAACTGAAAGGCCAGGGGGATAGGAGGGCGGGATGGTTGCAGACAAATGAATACACCTACTCAGATGGAACGTTATGGTGAGTACATAACTTCTAAATCTGAAGTAGGATATTCATTGTCTGCAACCTGTGGGACAGAGTCCCCAGCTACCTGAATCTTGGGCGGCCATCATGGAAGGATATTCCGGAGCACCGCGCAGCCAAAGGATGCTCTACCCCTGGATGCAAGATCCAACTTATAGTGAGAAATAAATGTATGAGATGAAGCCCATGTAGCTGCTGCACAAATATCATCCAGAGGAATCCTAGCCTTGAAGGCTGCTGAGGTAGATACTGACCGGGTTGAATGGGCATGAACACCCTCCGGTGCGGGCCTTCCTGAGGCTTGATAAGCCAATAAAATGCACTGTGAAATCCAGCGGGACAGAGAAACTTTGGAAATTGGCTTGCCCAAATTGAATTTTGCAAAGGAAATAAACAGCTGGTCGGATTGCCTATGACCAGCTGTCCTGTTGAGATAAAATCTTAGTTGCCTGTGAACATCTAGTGAGTGTAGCCTATATTCACCTTTGTTTTCATACTTAGAGAAGAAAACAGGGAGGTTAATGGATTGATTGATGTTTGCTTCAGAAGCGATTTTAGGAAGGAAGGACGGGTTGGTCCTGAGGGAGACACGGTCCGGATAAAAAACCAAGTAAGGAGGTTTAGCTGATAAAGCTTGAAGTTCAGAAACTCTCTTGGCTGATGTAATGGCTACCAAAAGGCTGTCTTGTAAGACAAGAATTTGAGGTCCACTGTAGCCGCTGGCTCGAAGGGGAGCGGTCAAGGCCTGTAGGACCAAAGAAAGGTCCCAAGGAGGAACTGCTTGCTTAATAGGGGCCTGAGAAGGAAAGTACCTTTAAGAAAAGTTTTGCACAATTTGGCTGACATAAGAGGATTAGACTCTTGACCAATGTGATAGTGAGAAATTGCCGCCAGTTGAACTTTGACTGTGGAACTGCTGGCACCATCATTAAAGAGAGAGGTTAGAAAATCAAGCACTACGGGAGAGGAACCGTGAAGGGATCTAGGCCTTGCCGCTCCGCCCACACAGAAAGCGTTTCCATTTGCTTGGTAAACCTTTCTAGTGGATGGTTTATGAGCCGCCACCAAAATAGCCTTTACCGGTGAAGAGATACCGAGTCCTTATCAAGAGTGGAACTGGAGCAGCCAAGCGGTCAGCTTCAGGCTGTCCAGGTTCGGAGGAGGAATGCAGGATGGATGGGATATCAGATCCGAATAGGATCTAGAATCCAAGGAGGATTCACCGAGTGAGACCTTAGGAAGGGGAACCAGATCTGTCGAGGCCAGAGCAGACAATGAGAATCATTCTGCAACCCACCCGAGAGGCTTTCTGAAGAACTTGCAGCATCAGAGGCAAGGGTGGATAGGCATACAGAAGACCGGGTGGCCAAGCATGCACCAGGCGTCTCTTGGGGTACCTCCGGGAGGAGGTATCAGAGCGAAAAAACTGTCGCACTTGGTGTTTGAGGGAGAGGCAAAAGATCGCATGAAGGGGTTCCCCACCGTGCGAATATGCGTTCGCTACTTGACAATTGAGAGACCACTCGTAAGGGGTCAGAATGGTGCGACTGAGCTTGTCCGCTAGGATCTTTGCCCGACCGGCAATGTGCGTTGCTATGAGAAAGCGATTGGTGGAGATTGCCCATTCCCAAACTCTCATGGCCTCTCGACAAAGAGGGTAAGACCTTGTTCCCCTTGCTTGTTGATGTACCAGACAACAGACATATTGTCCGATTGAAGCGCAATTGTTCCCAAGGGAAGAAAGTCCTGAAGTGCTAGCAACGCTAAGAGCACTGCTCTCATCTCTAGAACATTGATATGCAGTAAGGTCTCTGAATCGTTCCACGTGCCTTGGACTGTCCGGCCCGCAAAGTGCCCCCCCCACCCGAGGCGGGAGGCGTCCGTGGTCACCGTGGCGAGAGGAGAAGCACAAAATGGGCGACCCTCGTGGAGATCCGGGAGTGGAGCCACCACAAGAGGGACCGCTTGCAATCCTTGCTGATCGCTATGGGATGATACATCGCGAGAGCAACGTATGACCACTGTACTAAGAGCGTCCAGTCTAGAATGCATATTGAGCCTGGCAAGAGGAAGAAGTGCTATCGACGAGCCATGGACCCTAGAGCCCTCAGGACCAACTCCGCTGGAACAGAACATGAATGGAGAATGGCCCGCACCTGGAGCTGCAGATTTAGAACTCTGTCCGCAGTGAGGAAGGCTCGTAAACTCCTTGTGTCTAGTCTGGCCCCTATGAAATCTAAGAGCTGAGTGGGTGCCAGGTTGGACTTTTTTGTATTTATTGTGATGCCCAGAAATGGAGCAAGATGGAGAAAGGAGTCTCGCGCCGAGAGAAGTAGATGCCTTGTTGGGGCGGTAAGGAGCCAGTCGTCCAGGTAGGGAAAGACCTGCACCCCTGAAGCCTCAGGTGGGCCGCTACCACTGCTAGTACTTTGGTAAACACCCTGGGGGCTGTGGTGAGACCAAAGGGAAGGACCCGGAACTGGTAGTGACTGGCTCCCAGCCGAGGCGGAGAAACCTCCTGGGCGTCTGTCCATTAGGATGTGGTAGTCGCGTCCTTGAGATCTATCGAGCACATCCAGTGGCATTCTCCCAGAAGGGGAGAATAGATTGTAGAGTGACCATTGAATTTTTCTTTGGGGACTGCCAGATTCAGGAGAGAGAGGTCTAGGATTGGTCTTAGTTCCCCGTCTTTTTGGCACTAAAAGAACCTGGAGTAGAACCCTGATCCGATCTGGTCTGGGGAGCGGGCTGGATGGCTCTTTTCTCTAGCAGATGGCCAATTTCTGCTAAGCGGCCTCCCTTTGACCGGGTGGTACGTCTGGGAGGGACTTCATCTTTGGAAGGTGAAGGAAAGGAATGCGATATCCCTGGATATGATTTGGAGAACCCAGCGGTCCGATGTTAGGGGGTCCCATGCCGCTAGGTGCCCCGAAACGTCCCGACTGCCTCCAGAGTAGAGCAGTCGGGCAGCCTCAGGGCTGCTGCGAGCCGTTCAGAGAAAGGTTCCCTGGACCCGAAGTTTCTGGGAGCCCCTCTGCCTCTAGGGCGGCGTCCTCCCTGTCCTCCTCTGCCACGGAAGGACTGGTTGTCCGGAGCAGGCTGGGACTGCTGCGACTTCCGGAACCACATCTTCTTCTGACCCTTTTGGTTCCTAGAATAGGGCCTCTGGGGTGCAGAGAAGCGGATTCCGACGGCAGACAGCGTCTTCCGTCCTTCTCGCTCTGGGTCAGCGTCTCATGACGGTCTTGCCAAACAGAGCAGAACCATCAAAGGCGTTCGCAAGCGCGCCTTGCAGGGCTCAGGAAAACCGCAGTCGCGGAGCCAGGCCTGGCCTCTAGTGACCAGTCCTGTCCCCGCAGCTCTAGCGGCGCCCTCCGTAGCATGGGAGAGTAGCCGCATAGAAGTATTTGTGACTGACCTAAGAGTGGCCATTTTGGTGGAGTGCAGAGCTCTGTCCTCCTCCGAAATGGACTCAGGGGATGCAGCGTGCTCCTTAATAAGGTCTCGCTGCATCCGAATAACATGTGCCAAATAGTTCAGCCCTTACCGAAAAGGTCGCGAACTGAACATCCGCTTCCCCAAGCGGTCCATCATCCGAGACTCCTTGCTCGGTGGGTGGACTGAGGGACTCTCCTGAGCCAGTTCCCTCTTTGTGGCCGCCGCCATCAACATGGCATCTACAGGAGGCCCCTTACTCCAATGGGTCCTGTCAGAAGGCGGGCTAAGGATTTTATCAGGTCTTTTGGGAATTGGCTCCACGGTGTCCGGTTCCTTCCACGCCCTGGTGGTAATAAGGTCCACCAGGGGTCGGCAGGGGACACCCAAGAGGTAGACGGGCCCGTTTGAATGCCTCCAAGAACACGGACTCGTCCGAGGAAGACTTGGGGCAGACCACCCCTGATACGGAGCATTTCCATGATGTCTCCGAAGGAGACATCCTCGGGGGGTGACCGTGGGGAGCCCTCCCCTTCCTCCAAGTCCGTGTCTTCAGTGAGAGACTCAGGAGTCAATGTGCCTCCTTTTGCACGTATGCTTGCGAGCCTCCTCTGGGGGCTGTCAGAGGAGTCCTCGCAGCAGCAATTTGCTCCATAGGAGCAACTTGGGGCACAGAAGCGGGCTGTCCCAGGGGCCGGATGGTGGAAGCCTGGCCCAGTGCAGAGGGAGCGGGGCGGGCGAAGCAAGTGCCGGGGTCCGGAGACCCTCAACAGAGCCCTCTCCACTACATCAAAAGCCGAAGGAGCCGACCTCGACCAAAGGATCCGACAATCGGCTCCCCTCGGATCGAAGAGTGGATCGGAGCCGGCGCCGGCACTCGGATCCGAAGGGACAGTGCGCTCCGACACAGACGGCGCCGAAGGAGCACTGATCCCCCCGGATCCGAAGCTCGGATCCAGGCTCCGAGAGATCGGGTCCGACGCACTCGAGGGCATGGTCGGATCCGGTACCCAGTACTATCGGATCCGACCTCCCCGGCTCCGGCTGCTCGGCTTCAGCTGCTCCGAACCCGGGAAGCGGGCCGGAGAAGGAGCAATAGGCTTGAAAAAGGGGGTTGAGCTCCCCGGAGGGGAGGCAAAGCACTCCCATCTGCATCTGGGCCTGGATGAACCTTCGCATCATCCGGTCCAGATCAGCATCGAGGCTATGGGTAGATCTCGACGAGGCTACCGAGGTAGGCCTGGAATGCCTCCTCGATAGCCTCGCCGGAGATCGGGTCTCCTCCTCCTCAGGACCCGGTGAGAAGCACACAGGTGACCGGAGCCGAGAAGGAGGAGACCGCTCCAACAAGGAAGCCGGGGGAGAAGCCCGCTTGGCTGGCGGGGCCGAAACAGAGGTCTCGGCCCGCCGCTTGTGGTGCTTCTCCCTCCGGTCCTTTGAAGATGCATCCCTCTCCTGTCCTGAAGCGGGAGTTTGAGTCCCAGGAGCAGGAGGGGTGCTACAGGGGAACAGCTGCAGCCGCAGGAGTCCCCGAAGGAGCGGGGGTCGGAGCCGAGTCCGGCGGTAAAAGACCCGCCAGGACCAGCTTGGACCTCCGCTCCCTCAGTGCCCTGGGGTTGAACCCTGCACAAATGGAACAGCCAGATGTGAGGTGTTCAACCCCAAGACACTAACACACCGAGTGTGGCCATCAGCGGTGAGAGCTTATGGCCACACTCGAGCATTTAGAGAAAATGACTTAGGCTGGTCAGCCATAGTCAAAATTAACCAAAAGTTACAGAAGTAACTTAAAACAATAAACTATAAAAGCACACAGGCCTCACACACACTCTACGTACCAGCGAGGGGAGGGAATAAAATATACTACTGTAAATAAAATTAAACCAAAACAGTCAATAAAAATAGGAAACCTACAACTTTCACACAAAAAAGTTTAAAGAAAGCAAAAATATTCTAATTTTGTACAAGAAAATTCCACTTAGCTGAGAGCTATAGAAACCACATCCAGTTACCAGCGCGGCAAACAAGATCTGAGGTCATGAGGGTAGAGCAGGGCATTATGGGTGAGGGGAGGAGCTGAGAGCTTGGATCCATAGCTGGAAACTATGCCGGTTCGGATCCGATATCGGATCCATAACCCACAGGTTGCAGACAAATGAATATCCTACTTCAGATCTATCGTTTAAAGCACCACTGGGAACCATTTACCTTTGCAATACCACATTAAGACCACCAATTCATGAGGAACAACCTTGCAAAAGGATCTCTAATCACAAATGACAACTGGCCAAGAACTGTTAGGGATAAATGATATGACCCTAGGTCATGTGTCTAGTATTCACAGCACATTTTCAACATCTCTGCTCACTACATATTTTCAAGAAATCACTTTCTTTTATATTACCATGCTTCCTTGTTTTTTGTGGAAACAAAGAACAAAACATGTTAAATAGGAATAAGGCTGCTTACCTCCAATTACTTTTCATCTAATTCCAAAAACTAAGATCATAGTAATGTTTGAATGCATTGTACTCCGCAAAGTATGTATGTGCCTTCTATTGGCTGTGTGCCTGCCATAAGGCTCAGCAGCCCTGGGTCAATAAGCTACTGGCTGGCGGGTGTCTAGTTGCCCAGTCTGGGTAACCCTGTATAGGTCTATTGAGCGAAAACTGTACGTAAAGCCAATGAACCTGCCATTCACTGAGAAATGCTACTCTGTGTAGGTTCACTGACAGGACACAGCTTGGAGGTGGTAGTAGAGGACATGATGGTAAGGAGAAGGCTGGACATCCTATGTATCCAGAAGAAAAGATGGAAGGGCAGTGCAGCAAAATCACTTGGCCTGAGATCTAAAGTCTTCTACTCAAGAGGACAGGATAGAAATGGTGTGGGAATTGTGATGAGACAGGCTTCAGAAGGCAGTGAGGGATATCATCAGAATTAGTGACAGACTCATGGCAATCAGACTCCAGTGTAATGATATGGCAGTATTCATGTCAGTCTGTGCCCCACAGCAGGGTTGTGATAATGAGGAAAAGAGTGCATTCAGACATCAGTTGCAGGACCTACTAGTTAAAGCAGGACAACATGAATTACTGCTGATGAGTGACTTGAATGTACACATCAAAACAGACCGAACAGGATAAGAGGACTGGCTGGGTCCACATGAGTGGGGCAACAGAAATAAGAGAGGCCATTCTAGACTTCTGTCTGGTAAATGACTTGCTAGAAGCCCACACAGAGTTTAGAAAGAGTCAAGATCACATACAAGAGTGGCCAATATGCAATTCTGGTAGACCTCCCCTAGGAGTCAGAACACTTATTCAAACTGGAGATCTATGATGTTAGTCCTGTTACCATGAAGTTGCACACAGCTGTGCTACTCCCAACAATATAGCTGGCCTTAGGCATAGGCCAACTAGGTGCCCGGCCTAGGGCACCGGTCTAGCAGGAGCATTTTTCCAGTATTTATTGGTGTAGGTAGACCAGGATGGGGCACCAGGTAATGTGGTGGGGGTGTGCCGTGGAGCTCTATTGCCTAGGGCACCAGTTGACCTAGGGCCACTCCTGCCCAGCAATAAACAGACGTACACAGACATGCACCAAGTTCATTTGTTCTACCAGACATTCTGCTTTATAATGACTTTGGTTGGTCCTTCTACTCAAATGTAACTGGAATGAGGACCAAATCTGAGGGTCTTTCACAGATCCAGGTACGAGGTGTCCATTGCCTAAGTGGGCACCAAAAAGATGCACAACAGGTTCATTTGGCAAGATCTACCTTTCAAAAACCTGTGGTGTTTAAGTGCAACGTGGTTACTTTGGCTGGATCTATGCTTGACAAACAAATTGCGACCAAGCAAGGGCCTGTAGTATACCAGCACCCAGATTTATACCAATTACATGATTGTGTTAATTGGTGTTTGAAGGGGTTGCTGAGAGAGTGTTTCATACTAGTACAGAAGTTTTTTTTGTAGTTATTTTTTATTCATACATTTTGTAACTGGGTAGGTGTACCAGGCCGGACTTCAAATAAGAATGGCAGCCTCCTACACTCATCAAGTATGGCTACATCAATTAAGGGAAATGGTATTTGAATGAGTAGATCAAACCTAGAATCAGAGAAATTGCAGCCAAATGTCTAAGAATGTCAGTGTAGTGTGCGACAGAAGAATGCCAAAAGTTGAAAAGTAAAGTGTACAGTGCAGTTGTGTAACTGGTGATACAGATATGATGCAGAAATCCGGGCAGTAAAAACAGAACAGATGAGGAAGATGAGGTGATGGAGATGAAGTGCTTGAGATAGGTCATTGAATGCACACTGGCACAGATGAAGAAAGGGGGGATTAACAGCATAAACCAAAGTAACTCCTGTTGCAGAAAAGGTCAAAGAGAACAGATTATGGTGGTTCAGGTCCATGTGCAGGAAAGTAGAAGACCATCTGGTGAAGATGATTTGGGACAGACAGGAAGAAGGCAAGAAGCAACAAGACCATCCAGCAAAGAGTTGGAAGGGTAGTATGAGACAAGACCTGCAATAGTCGGGTATGAGTGTCGAAGAAGGTAGGACAGTGGCAATGAATAGGGCGAGGGGGTAATATTTGATAGGACATCCCAGCTGTATGTGGAAAATGGGAAAAGTGGATTAATGATGATGATAAACCAAGGAAACCGGTAACTCCTTTAGAGATACCAGATGACCAATGTTCTACCATACCATAACATCTGCAATACATCTTTGCTCCTTAATTATCTTTTACATCACTAATTCAATTAAATTCTACTGCAGTGCAAAACACTGTCAGTAACACATTCATGTAAGCAGTTCCATACACATCAACACTTTTTCAAACCAGCATCTGTATATGTTGCAAATGTTTTACAATGATGTTTCACTGTAATATCCATGTACATTTTATTTCTTTTTATGAATGGCTAGTTGTCCTACCTGCCCTGGTGGACTGAAAAGGGTTGTGTACGAGTTCAATAAAAAAAATAATATCAACAGCTGATACATGTGTGCCCACATATGGCCCTTTGCATACAGTTACACATGGAGCTCACTGCATAATAGGACCACTCTTCCTACTAATTGCTGGTATGTGCATTCCAGCCAAGTAATTAACGAACAAATGCATTAGACAGTTGAGATAAAGGAGGCCTGAATTCATGCTAACCTGATATAGCACGATGCCCATCTACTGTCACTATTTTCACTGCTTATGTGTGTACATGAACTTAATATAAGAGTAGATGTTCACATGGCCCACTGCTGCATGAGTCTTAGCTATATGGATATAGCAGCTGCCCAGTTTCCAGACCTTCAAGGTCAACTTCCATACCCCCAAACTATTTAATTTTAGCTGTGCTGTAAGATGAAGTGCAGTTTGGGCACCAAGCCCTTCGCTAACGCCCTTACAAGGTGAATATTAGGAAACTAAAGTTAAAAGTCATCACCTTGGCAACAAAAATATATAAAATTAAGGGGAGTGGTAGGACACTGTGGCTGTTGCAGCAGTGCTTCTTGAACATCTATTGTTACGGAGTTACTTACACAACTGTATTATGGTCCTCACTGTTGCATTTGCTTTAGCTATAAGAGTAGCCTACTACAGCTTAAGACATCTGTGAGGTAGAAGGGGAAGGGCCCAGGAGCCTCTGGAGAATGGTCCTAGTAAAGCCAGTACTAGACTGAGATAAAATCTTGTTTGTAGTGCTTTGTAAAGTTATGTAGAGAGGGCCAAGTTGCTGCTTCAAGAATACGGCTAGAATACAATCTTCATAGAAAGCCACAGATGAAGCCAATACTCTGGTAGAAAGAGCCTTGACCATGCCTCGAACTGACTTGTTGCGTTGGGTATAGCAAAAAGTAATAGCATGAAACAGCCATTTGTAAGTATTCTGCTTGCACACAGTTTGTCCTTTCTTCTTACTTTCACAAGACAAACAGATGTGTGCCTAAAACATTTAGTTTTGTCAGGACAAAACCTAAGTTATCTATCCACATTATGGAATCTTCTCTGAAAGTTTTAAATTCTGTAAAGAAGACAGTAAAGATAAATTGGCTCAAAGTAAACTCACTATGTATAAATGAGGGAGAAGTTCTTAAGAAAATGCAGTCTTTGTGGAAAATGAAATGACTGTACTACTGTAAGAGCTTGAAACTAACTCTTCTTGCAATTCAGCCATACAAGCAAGCTCAAATGAAGCAAGAGTCAATTTATCCTAGTCAAAATTAAGATCTCAAACAGGCATGTTTTCCAGCATCCCTTAATACCTGTTGCATATCCTCAAAAAATATTTGGATTCTATCATGCTGAAAGTTAGCTGCAGTTTGCTGTTGGGATGCATCAAACACCCCTTGTCCTCTGTGTGAATAGTCTGTCAATAACCTTGTGGTAATTTTTCTTGGCCATGGCCAATAGAAGAGCGCATCACTGTTGCCTTGGCCAAAAGAGAGTCTCTATATGACTGCATACATTAGTCTAACGGGTGGAAAAGTATACAGGATCTGGAATACTGGCTAAAATTTCACCCACTGTGCCTCTTTAGCCAATGTAAAACTGCCAAACCTACTGACATAGCACAATCAACTCATGGTGTTAATGCTAAATGGCAAGACCACGAACAAAAAAAAACAGTCTTCACACTTGAGAATACAGACATCTGTGCAATTATAGGGTCATGTTTATAAAGTGGCAGGCAGAAGCCTAGCAGTGCAAGGTTTTGGTGCTTTCCACAATTTTAGACTAGCAGCTTCACATATAAGGTTTAAAGGAGTTGTCCTAGTGTGGTCCAACAGGATATGCCAAAGTTAATACATGTGTTGATCACAGAAATAATCCTTTACCATCTTAGCCAGCTACAGGTCACCCACCATGTCCCAAGAAGCACACAAAGCATACTTGAACCTACGGCAGACACTTAATATACAGCCTAACACCCTACACTTGGGAGACTAATTGCCCTTCTGTAGACTGGCAACCATACGGCCTGAAATCTACAGGCACAGAAATTCCTGGACTTCGTAAATACAAACACCCTTGAACAAATAGTGAATATGCCCATTAGAGGAGCCAACATACTGTATCTGACTAATAAGGGAGAAGGCTGCACCATCCCCAATTTCTTATCCTTCCTGGTAACGTCTGGCCATAAAGCTGTCTCCTTCAAAATCCAAATTAACTCCATAATCCTAGTAAAACTGTAACACTTAGGAAATTTTCCAAAGCAAATTACCTTTTATTATGAGATACTGTCAATTCCATGCCCCTCCAAACCTAGAGAACACAGCAGCCTAAGCTGAACTGCTGTCAAAGACTGTACAACCATTTCAATGGATGCATAAATGCTGCTTTAGCTACCAGAAGTTAGCCTTTTGGTGGAGATGTACAAAAATATTCCTGCCAAGTAACTTGGAGATGTACTGAGTCACTGAATATGAACTCAAGGAATTATCATCCAGAATATGCTTTGAAAAAGGAACTGCAACTGATGACATCTACCTTACAGGAACTATCTTTGAAGATGGATGGCTTTAAAAATGACTTGGAAAACCTCAAATTAAATTCTCAAAAACAGACACACTCTTCAGGAACTATTACAGCAACACCATACAAAAATAAATACAGACTTTTCTAAATGACAGTGAAGGGAGACTCGGAGGAAGAATTCCAAAAAGAATTTCTGCTTAAACAGAATACATGGCTGCTTAACAAAATAGATGACTTAGAAAACAGGGAAAGGAGAAACATAAGGATCTTTGGTCTGCCTGAAAACATTGAAGGAGAAGACATTTCATTCTTAACCCGGATTCCTGAATTTTTAGACTTGAAGGAGGGACTTTCATTTGGAATTGAAAGGGCGCATACAGCACTGAGGAAACCTGCTTCTAATGCAACAAATACTCCACCTAGATCCATAATTATAACATTTCTTTCATTTCTGGACAAGGAACTAATATTAAAATCTGCTTGGAGAAAATCACCCTTAAAATACAATCAAAGCCTGATAAGGTATGACAATAATTATCCTTCCAGAATACCAAAACAAATGAAAAAAGTCTGACCTATAATAAAACTGTTGAAACAAAACAAAGCACAGCTGGCCAAGACAAAAATACGTTTTGCCAATGAAATGAGAATCTTTAATGACTTGGAAGAAGCTACTATAGTCATCAAAAACAACAACGGTCTCTACCCAAGAAGAAATGGAATGGATGGACCCTACTCTTAAAAGTATAAAAGAAACAAATCCTTAGGCTGATGCTAGAAAGAAACAAAAAAACGATTCCAAGATAGCTGTCCCAAAAAATAACTCTTACATCTACATCTCTCAATGTATCAACTGATACAGTACATCACTTGTCATCTGTTTTTATTTAAAAAAAGGTGGGTTTCTTAAACAACTGATTTATTCAGAATGTTCAGAGTCCAATAATTCTTTACAAAGGTAGGTCAAAATGGACTACTATTTACATTATATATATAAGCCAAACAAAGCAACATATAATGCAAACGTTTCTATTCCCCTACTTGAACTCAATGAATACTTCTTGTTCATTTTTCACTGATTTTACTTATAATAATTTTAAGTAATTAACTAATTCAACAAGGTACCATTTATCAGAGTTCAGACTCAAATGTAACAAATTATCATCATATATAATAGCAGTAACAGTAGAGTGTTTTGGAAAAAAAATGCTGTCATGGAGACTAATGCCTTCTTCAGTTAAAGTATGATTTAGCAATGTCATCTATATCCTAGTTAAATAATAGTAGCAAGCTCTTAGTATAAATGTCATCATTATTCTGTCTAAATATAGTTAATATCATTTATGGCAGGTATCACAGCTACGAGTGCTGTTTGATCAATCCTGATATCGTGTGCGTGGATGCAGTTGTGAGGGCAGCTAGTATAAATGTCATTATTCTGTCTAAACATAGTTAATATTAATTATGTCAGGTATCATAGCTTCGAGTGCTTTTTGATTAAGCCTGACGTGTGTGTGGATGCAGGTGTCTGGCAGCTGTTGTATGTTACCATTTTCATATCCGGGAAGCTGTGGGTTGCGGCTTGTGACTGCTGTTTACTGATGCTTGTGTATTAGGAAGAGACATTTGGTGTTTTAGCCTGGATCCAGAGGAAGGGGGTGGATAAAACTGTGATTTGGGATATTTTGGCAGAGAATAATTTGTTTATACATATGCTGAGAGATCAGAAGGCTGGAAGAATGTGTTCTCTTGTTGCAGCAGCTTGTTGGGAGGTTATTTTTTGTTTGCTCTCCGTTCTTTTCTTGCCTGCTGCCTCGCTGAAAGGGAGGGAATTTAGGCTTGAAGTTGCAGTGAAGTGAAGCTTTGCTTCAGGTGCATCATCAGCCTCTGGTATGCAGTACACAGACACTAACAGAAGCAGATGCTCCCAGGTTGCTATGGTAACGGAGACAGTGTGACAATAACACTTAACGGCTCTGAGGAGCCTCCAAGATGATTCTCTACAATGAAGTTTTTGGTTTAAAATAAAAAATATATATATATTGATATATATATATATATATATATATATATATATATATATATATACACATACTGGTCTCCCAACACTCCGTTTAGCTCAAGTTGATTCTTGATAAAAATAAGCGCAATTTTATATTTAAAATGTATTTTGGCCAACACACATTAAGGACTTGCATAAGAGTGGAAGTCTGAGTTACTGTGAAAGACCAAGAGAGCACTTGGTCTTGTTTAAGCACCCTTTGGAGTGGTCTTGGAGGTAAGCTTACTCAGACGTGTTGGGCATATGGGGATAGCGGATTCTAAGGGTGTTAGGGGTTGCCGGGAAGTGCTAGAGAGTCATCAGATTTCCTTTGTGGAAATATCTGTGGGAATGGAAGGTGTGTTGAGTAGTTCACTGGCACAGTGGCCACTGCATGGAACAGAACAAATATTGGTTTGGATATTTTAAAAAAAGCCTGGAAACACACCACATGAACTAGTGAATGGTATTCTGGCAAAACTCTATGGGCATTGTTGCCCATGCTTGAAGTACTGATGTGTGTATGTAAGGACGGAAATATACTTACAACAAATAAGAAACTAGAAGGGTCTCAATTTAAAGTCTATTGACTATATACACATGCATGGAAGGAGCAAATAAGAATAAGCATTACAGCTTGTGGTCTCTCAAATAACTAAGCAACAGCCAAAAAAAAGAAAAAGTTATGTAATGTGTGATTTTATTAAATCTAGACAAAATACATAATCATCATATAAGCACTCTGCTAAATTTAGATATTAAAGACAGGATTTTATAACATGGGTTTGTGTATAACACTACTGTCAACTTGTCATAAATGACACTACATTGAACATCAAGGGGAAGCATGAAGATTTTCTTATAAGTAAACATGCATAACAAGTCATGTAATTGCTTTAACTTGAATTGTGGTTTTTGTAACCCATCTTGACCATACATAATATGCTTAAGCTGTTACCAAGGTAACTAATGTTTTATACAGGACATCAAACTGAAAGTTGTTCAAGGGAAACAAAAGAAGCCTGAACTAGGAATGTATCAGAATGTAACAATCACATTCTGAACAAACTGTATTAAATTGACACTCAGTTTAACATTTGCTGATTATACAAAATAGAAAATGGTCATTCAAGTCTAAAAACTTTCAGTATATGCCATAAAATAGCAATTTATGAATATGGAAAGGGAACTTGTATTCATTAATCACAAAGTGAATTTCTTGTTTTTAACCTATAATTTCACTCATTTTATAAGAGATGACAGATATGAAAATTCTTGTGTAGGAAATGGGGGGGTGCAATGATAATTAAAATGCACCGACTTTCAATGTTCACATAAAACAAGCTTGATGCTTTAAGTACGTTAGCAACAAAGTAATTACTTAAATGCTGGCAAACAATGAAATATAAATAGAAGTTATGTTCTTACCATAACGTTCCATGTTAGTTGTCGTCTTCTCGCCTTCTTCTTGCTGGATGGGTTCGGAGCCGACCTCGGCTCCGACTCGGCCACTCAAAGCTCGAGAGTTGGTTCCACCGGCTCGAGGCTCCCCTTATATCCCACAATGCTAGGCGTGAGTTACCTCAGATCTCGTTTGTAAGCTAGGCCCAGATTATAATAGGAACAGAATAACTAGAAACAAAGTCCACCTCTATAAACAAGGGAGAAGAGAAGGGTGACCTACATCCTTGATCCAGGAAAATATGCACCACAGAGCATATACCTAAAGTAAAGAGGTGGTAGAAAGAGAGGTCACAATCAAAACTCCTCTAGGTCTGTCCAGGCCAGGGGGAAGGAGGGTGGGACGCAAGAAGGCGGCGAGAAGAAGACAACTAACATGGAACGTTATGGTAAGAACATAACTTCTATATGTTAAGTTGTCTATCTCGCCTTCATTCTTGCTGGATGGGACCGCGTCCCTAGCACCTTGTCCCGGGTGGCCTAACGGAACAGACTCCTGAGAACAGTGGAACCAAAGTTAGCTCTATGCCTAGAAGCTAAATCCAACTTATAATGAGAAATGAAAGTGTGAGGAGTAGCCCAAGTAGCCGCTGCACAAATGGTGTCAATAGGCAGTCTGTCTTGGAAGGCTATAGAAGTAGCCAAAGCTCTGGTGGAATGAGCTTTAGGTTTGCTAGGCAGCTTTTGGTGTCTAATTTCATAAACAAGGGAAATCAGAGATGTTAGCCATCTAGATAATGATACCTTTGAAACTGAAAGTCCCTTTCTGCCTTCTGCATAAGAGACAAACAGCTGGTCAGATTTTCTGAATTGTTTGGTTCTATCCAAATAGTACCTTAACTGACGAACATCTAGCCAATGCAATTTTTGTTCAGACCTGTTAGAATATTCTGGTAAAAACACAGGGGGGTCAGTGCTTTGCTTTAGGTTAGACGCCGAGGCTATCTTAGGTAAAAGTGACGGGTTGGTTCGTAAAGATACCCTGTCCTTATGGAAAAACAGATAAGGAGGTCGACAGCTGAGTGCATGAAGTTCTGAAACTCTTCTAGCTGAAGTAATAGCTACCAGAAAGAGAGTCTTCCATGATAGCAATTTTAAAGAACAGGAGGCTGCAGGTTCGAAAAGGGGAAGAATCAAAGAACTAAGAATTAAATTTAGGTCCCAAGGAGGAGGAGGATTTCTTATAGGAGGTCTGAGTAGAAAAACTCCCTTCAAAAAGGCTTTGCAAAGCTTGTGGGACATTAAGGCAGACTCTGAAATGCCCACATGAAAGTTAGAAATAGCTGCCAATTGAACTTTAAGAGTCGAAGGAGATGAACCTGCATGGAAGAGTTCAGCTAGAAAATCAAGGACCATTTGGATGGAAGCAGTGAAAGGATCTACGTCCCTGCCTTGAGCCCAATAGGCGAAACGTTTCCACTTACTCGAATAAATCTTTCGAGTGGAAGATTTATGAGAAGCTATCAAAATATCTCGAACAGAGTGAGATATTTGAGGAAGCCTGGCTAAGGTTGGAATTGGAGGAACCAAGCAGTGAGGTTCAGAGAGGAAGGGAGCGATGAAACTGACCCGACTGATGGATCAAAAGATCTGGAAGTAGGTCCAGATGCCAAGGTCGCTCCAACAGAAAATGATGTAGAAAGGGGAACCAAACCTGTCGAGGCCAGTAAGGAGCAATGAGGATCAACGAGGCCTTCTGAGCGATAGCTTTCTGTATCACTTGAGAGATTAGTGGGAAGGAGGAAATGCATACAGAAGTCCCCGGGGCCAAACTTGGACTAGAGCGTCTCTGCTGGGCTGGCCTGGTAAAGGGAATACGGTGAAATAATCTCTGCACTTGCTGTTTTGGGGAGTAGCAAAAAGGTTGCAGCAAGGCTGACCCCACTTGAGAAAAATTTCTCTCACAACAGAGTCTTTCAGAGACCACTCGTGAGGCATGAGGATAGCTCTGCTCAACTTGTCCGCGATTTGATTGGACTTCCGGGATGTGCGTTGCTATCAGAAACCGCTGAGAAGAAATCGCCCATTGCCACAGTCTGAGTGCTTCTCGACACAGGGGTAGGACCTGGTTCCGCCTTGTTTGTTGATATACCACACTACAGACATATTGTCCGTCTGGATTGCTATCGTTCCCAAGGGAAGAGAGTCTTGAAGGGCTTGCAACGCTAAAAGCACTGCTCTCATCTCTAGAACATTTATGTGCAAGTGGCATTCGTCTGGTTGCCATGTGCCCTGGACAGTTCTGCCCTGATAATGCCCCCCCCACCCGATCAGGGAGGCGTCCGTTGTCAGAGTAGCAACCGGAGGGGGGGGAACAAAGGGTCTTCCCAAGAAGAGCTGAGGGGAAGACATCCACCACAGAAGATGATTCCTGCATGTTTGCGTGATCATAATGGTGTGGGACATCGGAAGTTGCTGGTATGACCATTGTGTGAAGAGCATCCATTGAAGGATTCTCATGTGGAATCTGGCTAATGGAAGCAAAGGTATGGCAGCCGCCATAATCCCCAATACTTTCAGAACTAACCTGGCTTTGACTCTGTTGTTGCTGAAGAGGAGCGAGACCAGTTTTTGTATGTCTGTTATTCTCTGATCTGTTAGCCTCGCAGACATGTTGACTGTGTCTAGAATTGCGCCTATGAAGGTAATAACACGACAAGGCGACAAAACAGACTTTTCGCAATTTATTGAAATGCCTAAGTTTTGACAAATGCGAAAGGTGTAGTCCCTGGCCCTTAGAAGAAGATGCTTGGTGGGAGCTGTGAGGAGCCAGTCGTCCAAATATGGAAACACCTGGAATCCTTGACGTCTCAGGTGAGAAGCTACCACTGCCATGCATTTGGTAAACACCGGGGCAGTGGTGAGTCCAAAGGGCAGGGCTCTGAATTGAAAATGACTGGTTCCCAGCCTGAAGCGGAGAAATCTTCTGGAGCGTCTGTTCATTTTGATATGATAGTACGCATCCTGAAGGTCTATAGAGCACATCCAGTTTTTTCTTCCCAATAGGGGAAGGATGGACTGTAGCGTGACCATCCGAAATCGTGTTTTCTTGACTGACTTGTTCAAGATACTGAGATCCAAAATTGGTCTCCAGTCCCCTGTTTTTGGAACTAAAAAGAACCTGGAGTAGATTCCGGATCCTTGCTGGTCTGCTGGAACTGGCTGAATTGTTTTGCAAGCAGCTTTGAAATTTCCAAAGCTGCAAGATCCCTTTGAGCGGGTGGAACATCTGGAAGGGATTTTTTTGATCGGTTTGGAATGCAAACGAAGGGAATGGAATAGCCTTCAGAAATGATGGACTGTACCCACTTGTCTCGAGTTAGGGATAGCCAGGCTTCTGGGTACAGTGACAATCTTCCCCCAACTGCCTCCGAAGGTGGACAGTCGGGCAACACCTCAGGGATGCTGAAAAGGCTTATCGAAGAAAGTTTCTCGATTGCCCTGGTTCTGCGGACCCCCCCTGCCTCTAGGGCGGCGTCTACCATTGTTGTTCCCCCCTCTGCCTCTGGCAGGGAACCGACTCTGAGTCAGGCGAAGTCCCTTGAGATTGTTTGCGGAACCACATTTTCCCACTTTTCTGACCTTTGGGGTAAGGCCTAGAAGGAGTAGAAAAACGGACTCCGACGGCAGAAAGAGTCTTGCCATCAGTCTCGCACCTAGTCAAGGTTTCTTTCACTTGAGGACCAAAAAGAGATGATCCATCAAACGGGGAATTAGTGAACGATGTTTTAAAGGGGTCCGCAAAGTTGCATAGCCGCATCCAGGCATGCCTGCGTAAGGCCACTCCTGTCCCTGCGGCCCTGCTCGCTCCATCAGCCGCATACGAAAGGAGGCGCATGGAGTAGTTAGCTATGGAGTTCAGGGTAGCCAGCTGAGTGTTCATCTTGTCTTGAAAACCCGCAGCTGTAGGATCCTTCAACATATCACTCGCTTCTTTGATCAAGTCTCTTTGAAGACAAGTAAAATGGCATAGGTAGTTCAGCGAACACATTGCAAAGGTCGCTGACGAGAACATCCGCTTCCCGTACCTGTCCATAGACCTAGATTCCTTGTTAGGTGAATGGACAGGTACTTAAGGATCAGCTAGTTCCTTCTTAGTGGCAGCAGCAACCACCATAGCATCCACAGAAACTCCCTTTGTCAGAAATTGTTTATCTGTTGGTGCCGTGATAAATTTTGAGGGTCTCCTGGGAGTGGGGTCCACTGAATCAGGAGCCGTCCATGCCTTTTTTGCTACCACCTGCATGAGGGGTCAAGGGGAGACACCCAGGAGGTGGAAGGGCGAGAGCCAAACGCCTCAAGATACACAGATTCATCCTCCGAAGGGTTGAGGGCTGGCCAATTTCCCCTCTGTTTGAGGATTTCTAGAATGTCTGCAAAGGAGACATCTTCAGAAGGGGAACGGGGGGAACCCTCGGAATCCTCTAAATCTGTGTCAGAGGTGACGGACTCAGGTGAGTCTATGTGTTTCCTCCTACACTTTCTCTTCCGAGGGGGCTCTTCTGCCAGTTCAGGAGAGGCTTCGGAAGAGGATGAGATCCCCACTGGGGATTCCTGAGGAGCTGGCTCTCTGCGGTCTGGGATGAGGGAGTGAGTAGACTTGACCTGAGGCACCGAAGAGGGAGGGGCGGACGGAGCCGACTGTGGAGTTGAACCAGGTTCCAACACACTCCGCATGACCTCAAACGCACCCCTGTCAGGCAGAGCCAGAGGTCCCCGCCGAAGCTGAAAACCTCCTCGGCACCGACAGTGATGGCTCGAGGCGATGTCGGAGCCGAACTTACCAGCGCCAAGCACCGAGAGGGAGAACGGGTCGGACAAGGGTCCGATGCCACTCACCCTCGGAGCCGACGAGGGAAGTCCGGCGCCGAGATTCTTCTAAGGAAGAAATCGGAGCCGACGACGGAGCTGAAGACATTTGTATCGGCTCCGACGCTACCACAGTCTCGGTTCCGAAACGCCCCGGCTCCGAGCTCAAAGGAGTCGGAGGAGGAACATAATGAGGGACAGGGTCAGGCATCGACTGATGAGTCGGGCTCTCAAGCATTTGGGCCAGTGCCTCGGACTTAAGAAGTCGACTCACTACCCTCTGAAGGTCATGGTCCGAAAGCCTCGATGACCTAGAGGAGTGAGATCTATGGCTCCGTTCAGACAGCAAGGGAGATGCTGGAGCCGAATGAACGGAGCCAAGGGACGGTGACCTGGACGTCTTCCTAGATGTCAGCTCCGAAGGTCTAGTCGGAGCCGACACAGGAATTTCCAACACCTCGGCTCCAGCCGGAGCCGAGGAAACCACAGAAGCTGCAGTCTAAGACTCATCGGCTCCAGCCGGAGCCGATGTAGAAGGAGGTTTCGAAGCCTTAGGCCTCGACTCAGTAGCTGGAGCCGAGGACCTAGAAGCCTTAGAGGGTTTGCCCGAAGAAACAGTAAGGGAACCCTCAGGCTTTAGTAAACCTCTCAAAATAAGTTTATTTTTTCTTTCCTGCAGGACTCTGGGGCTGAAGCCATGGCATACAGCACAAGAGTCCTGCAGGTGAAAAGGTCCCAGGCAGTAAACACAAGAAGTGTGATCGTCTGTCAGAGACATTTTCTGACAGCACGAGTCACACTTCTTGAAGCCTGAGACCTTTGAATCCTTGGACATTATCAAGGACCTAAGTGTAACCACACACAAAAAACACGCACACACTGATTACACTGAAAAGAAAGTTAACTAAATTATACTAATTAAACTATTTAGTTAGCTTAATTATAAAAAAATATCCCTAACACAACACAAGCACTCCACTAGGGATAGCCGGGCACGAAGGCCTGAGGGAAGAACTTTTAAGTTCTTGGGGAAGAAATGGGAATAAAGAAAAAGGGAATAAAATACACTAAACTAAGGGAAATATGAACTATTTAGTAAAGAAAAGGGGATTTAAACTAGTTTAAATCGACTGATTAAACTACTGACCTGAGCCGGTAGAAAAACAACACCTCGATCGCTGTAGCGGCAAACGAGATCTGAGGTAACTCACGCCTAGCATTGTGGGATATAAGGGGAGACTCGAGCCGGTGGAACCAACTCTCGAGCTTTTAGAGTGGCCGAGTCGGAGCCAAGGTCGGCTCCGAACCCATCCAGCAAGAATGAAGGCGAGATAGACAACTTAACATCTTCTGATAGATCCAATAAAATACACGATTATAAACATTAGGTGCGATCATCTATTTATATTAAGTAATAAGTTTTGAAAGACTTCATCAATAAGGGTGAATATGTTAAATTGTGTGCTATAATCTTTTGAGGTTTTATATAGGATGCATCCTATTTTACTATGATTGAATTGCTTGTCATCTTTCATGTAAATATTTATTGCTTATACAATAAGTAGATATGTATATTGTATTAGAATTCTGTCCAATCTACAATAGTACTATATTCTGTTCAAAATATAAATATTCCTTATTCTTAATACAAAAAATTCCCCATATGATACAAGTTATGGAGCTCAGATGTTCTGGATTGTCAAGGTATGAGTGATAATCTGATGGACTAAGGTTTATCCATCAGATTAAGAATGATTTTCATTCCATGGCTATTGCGGATCTTAGTTTTGTTAACATTTATTAATTTAAATTTGCCATTTCACAAAGACATTTTTAGTATGCCTCACAAAAACATTACTTTATAGGTAAACACAAAGTATAAAACTGATAATTTCCTTTAAAAGCTCAAACATATACTTTATAGTTAGAGGAAAATGTTTAATAGTCACAATAAAATAAAAAAATACATAGTCTAAATAACCCAAGATGGATTTAACTTTATCTTTAAATACCAATGGCTTAAACAATCCTGGCAAGAGATCTACTGAAATATTTAAAACTGAACAAAGCACAAATTGTCTTCCTTCAAGAAACTCATTTCAAAACAAATGACAATTACAAATGGAATCCTAAGAAAAATATGATATTGGCACAATCCACTTAAGACAAAGACAAAAGGGATAATTTTATGGAAAACAAATATGATTAACCCAGAAATCATTTACAAGTATGAAGATAAAGGCGGCCTTATGGCATTAGTAATAGTTAAATATAACAGAATATGGACCCTAGCCAATCTATACTGGCTCCCAGGCATTGGAACATGAACTGTTAAAAAAACACTTTGATTTCATTTTCAATAATTATAAAGGCAACTTAATATTAGGAGATTTTAACTGTATATTTGACATTCCTAAAACTATAAAAAAAAAGACTGCTGAGTACATCTGCCGTAACAAAAGCTTTAAACAAGTGGGTAGAATCATTTCATCTTGTAGATGCTTTCAAATTTAAAGAAATCTTTGTTGTTCTCCCATCAAGATCACAGATTTGGTACCCAAACTAGAATAGATAAAATATTTGCTGCCCATGATTACACTCTAAAATCATTAATTTCTCAGTCACTCCCTGCCCCTTTTCAGACCACAATTCATTGACAGTAAAACATCAAAATGGGTACACACCATTAATCTTTAACTCCAGAATTCCAGCAGAGAGAGCTAGGATCTCACATGCTCGAAGGCAAGGTTAAATAAATATAACAAAATTCTATCACAAAACTAGTTTAGCTTTAGAAAAACTAAAAATTAATACCTTAGCCACTTCTCCCAAATAGCTACATAATTTATCCACAAGAATCAAAATACAGTCAACAGATAGTAATGTCTTTCAGCTTTTCCCGTTTAGGGGTCGCCACAGCAGAACTCAGTGCGCTAATGACTGGCAGTGGATTTTTACAGTGCAGAGTTGCCAGCCCGATGCCCAACATTCAAAGAAGGCACACCCATTCACTCACGCACCTACTTGCATGTCTTTATACATCACTCGACTTTAGGGAGAACATGCAGACTCCTCAGAGAAGGCACTCCAGCTGAGAATAGAACGGGAGAACCTCTTGCTGTGAGGCGACAATGCCAACCGCTGCCTAAAAAGATATTAAAAGCATCTTCCATGAAAAGAAAGGGAAAAATCTCACTGATATAGGTGACATTCTTGATGCCAATAGAAATCACTATATGGAACATTTCCAAAAAGAAAATATGCATATCGATCAATTAAATCTAGATGAAAAATGTTCCAATATAAAAAATACCAGAAAAATTAAAACTAGATCTGCAAGAACCCATATCCTACAAAGAAATTACAATAAAAGAGGGTAAAACTAAAAGCTCCAGGTAGAGATCGCATAATTTTGGTAATATATAAACTTTTTCCTTCAAAGATACTATCCCCTCTTCCATAAAACTCTATTAAAATGCAGTCACCCACTTGGAGATGTTCCTTAATGATACCAATCCTAAAGGAAAACAAATCCCCAAACCCCTGTACCTCATATAGACCTATATCATTATTAAATAATGACCAAGATATTTTTGACAATATCCCATTCTATTCTCGGCAGGAGCGCCTTCTGTGTGGAGTCTACATGTCCTCCCCGCAATCAAATGACATCTAAAGACATGCAGGTAGGTGCATGTGTGCCTTTGAAAGTTGGGCGTCTGGCTGGCAACTCGGCACCGTAAAAATATACTGCCAATCATTAGCGGACTGAAGTTCTGCTGTGGCGATCCCTAACCGGGAAAAGCCAAAAGAAAGATGATTAACAGAATGAAAATACCACTATCCAAAACAATAATGGTCAAACTGGATTTATATATCAGACTCGCATGACAATATTAAAAGGATAATTTCTCTTATAGATGTTAAGAAAATAAACACTCAAATGGCTTAGATATAGAGAAAGCCTTTGATTCCCTAAATTGGGATTATTTAAAATCTTGATGCTATTTGAAATTCCTGCAGCCTTTGTTCATCTACTAAAGAATATATATACAAAATTTAGCGCATGTCAAGTTAGGTCCTTTTACCTCTGAATCTATACATATAACAAAATACGGTAAACATGGATGTCCCATGTCACCAATTCTATTTGCTCTGGCCATTGAAATATTGGCAGATTCAATTTGTAACAATATACAAATCAAAGGAATAGATGTTTATGAGCAATACAATTTTAAAGTAATGCCATTTGCTGATGACATATTACTATTATCTAATACAAGAGAGACATTAGAAGAATTATATACATTAATTGACTAATTTCACTACTTCAGGACTCCATTTCAATAAATCAAAATTTTCATTTTTAAATAAAAAACTGCAGACTAAGGGGGGGGGGATCACATCATAGGGAAACAAGAATCTACCTTAAAATATCTAGGAACTGAGTTATGCAAGGATAATGAATTAGTCTCAAAAAACTACAATATCATCAATACAATTAAAATCTCTGTGGAAAAATGGAACAAAATAGACTACAGTTAATAAAAATGGTTTTACTGCCCACGATCCTATATATAGCCTTGGCAATACAACTGTTACCAGAAAGGAATATACTTAAAGAAATAAATTCATGCCTAATAAAATTTTTATGAAGAAACAGAATAGCTTTAATGCATCATATCAGACCATGGAAACGGGGAGGATTAAACCTTCCTTAAAAATGAGAGATTAATTCCTAGGAACAGAAAGGATTTGTTTGTTGGCTCCAATATATCAAATTAAGAGTTTTAGATATGCAAGTAATAAAAACGTACAAAATTCCACAACAGGACTAGCTAACTTCACAAAGTATTCTGTCATATTAGCACGATTTAAGTAGAATAATTAACAATTCATTTAAAAGAAATACCTAAATTTACAAAATACATATATGAAATCAAATATGACTCATGGGAAACCATATTGAAAAATTTTACAAAATATTGATAAACTAAAATACAGAAAACCTCATATTGGAAATATATAACAAAAGGACACAATACAGTTAACTGAAGATATTAAAACAAATATCTTATAATTGATAAAATATACATCCTTTATACAACACTGGAAAGTTTTTAAATGGAAATGCTTGCACAAAGCATTCTTAACCCCAGACAGAATCAGTAAAATGAGTTCCTCCATAAAAGGAATATGTTGGAGATGTGAGCTAGTACACAAGGTAGACTGGAACCATATTTTCTTTGTGTTAAAATTAAGCCACTCTGGAATAGTATTGACTTTCTACAAGCTTTATTTAATGAATCATTTTACTTAAGTAAAGCTCTTGTATTATTAAATGTGAACTATGGTCCTCATTTGAATAGGTCAAACATGCATCTAAGTATGGACTATACTTGCAATCTCAAGGAAGTGTATAACAAGATGGAATACAAACAATACCAACTTTGGAAGACTTCTACAGCCTCCTGAAGACCACAGCATCATTGGAAATTAAAATTCAAGAACTAAGAATTTATTCAAAGCTATTTATCAACAACCCTTGTGGAAAAGTCTTATCATTGATTGACACTATAAAATAATTGCTCAGACACTCTGATAATGCATTGGACATACTTGTAAAGTAACTGTATACATTGACATCTGTTCTAGTGTCAGGCTAATGTAAATGGTGTACATATTTAAAATGTTATGTATAAATACTATGGAATTCATTCAAATGTATTTGAAAAATAAAAAAATTGAGAAAAAGTAATAAGCCTTTAACTAGCTATCAAAACAACCCACCATCTTGTCATCTTAAATTAAATATGATTAAAAAAGACTACAAAGGTCACGCAGAAAAAACAATTAAAAACTACAAGAAAAATCTAGCCAGGCCTGAATTTCCACTGTGTAATTCCTTAAACCTCTTGCATTTGAGGCCCATGGGAATATATGAATCAGCTGGGCTGATGAGGCCATAACAAGGCTGAAACATGCATGTCCACAGCTAGTGGGGTTAGGCTTTATTGGTCATTAATCTAGTAAATGACTTAAAAAGTAAAAGGTCATGGGCATTCAGAATCGCTATATAGCTGAAACAGCTGATGTTCCTAGGGGTCATTTGCATATCTTTTGTGTGCCTCTAATGCAAGAGGTTGAAGAAATCACACAGTGGAAATTCTATGACTAAAAGGAAATATTTATAGCAAAATTTACAAGAGTAATTCCCATAGACAAAAACTCACTCACTCATATTATGTAGGCAACTAAGACTGGTAATTATAGTTTTTTTTTTTTTTTTTGAGAAAAAGCCAGCTGTGAGACTAAGATAGCCTCCCAGTTAAATACAACTATAATGACTTAAGTCTGTCAGAAAACCTCAGGAACAGCACATAGCAATGTCCTGAACTTGTGGTTAATGCTGCCACATTCACTGAGCCTGGCAATAAATATAGCATTACTTTTAGCAAACAATTTCAGTTTCAGATTTATTCCCCTTTCGCCCCAACAATCTCCTCCAAAAATACCCTCAAACATAACCCCCTCCAATTATAACTAGGGAGAACACGCTGATTCCAGTCACTTATGCCAATAACATGACCTCAATGAGGGCTGATAGGATACCTCCTGAATAGTTTAAGATATAACTTGTCAGGACCCCTAGAGTCATTATTTCACTATGGTCTTAAAACAGGCTTTGTGTCATGTGAATGGAAGACTAACAGGCATCCCCCTTCTTAAGGGATGAGTCAACAGCTCCTGAATACTACACGCTCATTAGTCAGAACAGTCCTATTTGCAAAGCCATGGAAAGAATGATCTGGCTCCTACATCTCTGATGGACAGAGGCAGACAATAAATCACCACCTATATAAAAGCAAATGTGTCACATTTGGGAAACACTGTTAGGCTAATAAGGACCCTATAGTTTGTTACCTAGTATACAGCTATGAACCTACTGGACACAAAGTTAGGATGGAGGAGTCCACTTCTACAAAGAAGCTGGTCAGTACTGGAGTCCCTCAAGGCACAGTGCTGGGTTATTTTGGCATGTACTTCTCTGAAGTCAAGACCAACATCAAAGGAGTATGGTTGACCAAAGTTTGAAGTGGATTGGAAACAGGAAGCAGTCATAGAATTCCTCCAAGATATTAAGATGCTCCAGGATGGGCTCATGTAGACAAAACTGTTGCCATTGACAATGTCTAAATTCCATGTCAAGAAATGGATTATAGCACACTTTCTGGAAAAGGGGTGACCCAGGAGATGAGATAATTCATAACACACCCCTAAGAACAGAGCCAGTAGTCAGTGATTTGTGGACATATGTAAACAGTACCCTAGCTTTTCAGACACACGTGTCTAAGGAAATCGTGTCTAAGGAAATAGGGAAATTACTCCTATGTCACTAATCTTATAATCAGTGGTATGGCACATAGGCCGAAGGAGGTCATTGTTTAACTGTACTTAACCTTCTTCAAACCTCATCACTGAGTGTAATGGAATGGAATGGTCCTCCAGTATATAGCTAACCAGGAACATGCAACAAGTAGAATATCCACAGTAGTTACTCACAAAGACTACAGGGCATTAACTACATGCCCTATGTGGCTCTCTATCCCTATACGCCGTCCCCTGATTTATGATGGCATAAAAGGCAACCTAGGATAACACCCTGATCCTCTTACATAAAGAAAAAAAAAGCATAAGAACTTCCTGATTCAGGGACTTAAACCTTGCTTGAAACAGAGGGAATGTTGGTGGGACAGTAGTCATAGAATTTCCTTTTTCTGGAACAAGTTTCCCATCCATTTTGCAGCAGTGTCTTTCACTGACCATATTCAAGCATAAAATAGACCAATGGACAGAATATCAGAAATTCATCCCTGGTCTGTTATAATTAGAAGTTATGTACTCACCATAACGTTCCATCTGAGTAGGTGTATTCATTTGTCTGCAACCTGTGGGTTATGGATCCGATATCGGATCCGAACCGGCATGGTTTACCAGCTATGGATCCAAGCTCTCAGCTCCTCCCCTCACCCATAATGCCCTGCTCTACCCTCATGACCTCAGATCGAGTTTGCCAACAGCAAGAACACCCTGAAAAGGGTAACACACCATATGCAGGAAACTGAAAGGCCAGGGGGATAGGAGGGCGGGATGGTTGCAGACAAATGAATACACCTACTCAGATGGAACGTTATGGTGAGTACATAACTTCTAAATCTGAAGTAGGAGATTCATTTGTCTGCAACCTGCGGGACAGAGTCCCCAGCTACCTGAATCTTGGGCGGCCATCATGGAAGGATATTCCTGAGCACCGCGGAGCCAAAGGATGCTCTACCCCTAGATGCAAGATCCAACTTGTAGTGGGAAATAAAAGTATGAGATGAAGCCCACATGGGCTGCTGCACAAATATCATCTAGAGGAATCCTAGCCTTAAAGGCTGCCGAGGTAGAGACTGACCGGGTTGAATGGGCATGGACACCCTCCGGTGCGGGCCTTCCCGAAGCTTGATAAGCCAATAAGATACATTGTGAAATCCAGCGAGATAATGAGACTTTAGAAATTGGTTTGCCCAAATTAAATTTAGCAAAGGAAATGAACAACTGGTCGGATTGCCTATGACCAGCCGTCCTGTTTAGATAAAATCTAAGTTGTCTGTGAACATCTAAGGAGTGAAGCTTGTATTCACCTTTGTTTTCATATTTAGGAAAGAAGACAGGGAGGTTAATGGATTGATTAATGTTTGCTTCAGAAGCTACCTTAGGAAGAAAGGACGGGTTGGTCCTGAGGTAAACACGGTCCGGATGAAAGACCAAGTAAGGAGGTTTAGCTGATAATGCTTGAAGCTCTGAAACTCTCTTGGCCGAAGTAATGGCTACTAAGAAGGCAGTCTTGAAAGATAAGAATTTCAGATCTACCGTAGCCGCCGGTTCGAAGAGGGGGGGGGGGCGGTCAAGGCCTGGAGAACTAATGAAAGGTCCCAAGGAGGAACCGCTTGTTTTACAGGGGGCCTGAGAAGAAAAGTACCTTTAAGGAAAATCTTACACAACTTGGCCGACATCAGAGGATTGGAGTCATGACCAATGTGATAATGGGAAATCGCCGCAAGTTGTACTTCGACCGTGGAACTGCTGGCACCATCATTAAAAAGAGTGGTTAAGAAATCAAGCACCAAAGGGAGAGGAACTGTGAAGGGGTTTAGGCCCTGCCGCTCCGCCCACAACGAGAACCGTTTCCACTTGCTGCGGTAGACTTTCCTAGTGGACGGCTTATGAGCTGCCACCAGGATGGCCTTAACAGGGGACGAAATACCGGAAGTCCTGATCAAGAGTGGAACTGGAGCAGCCAAGCGGTCAGCTTCAGGTTGTCCAGGTTCGGAGGAGATAAGTGGGATGGATGAGATATCAGATCCGGAATGGGATCTAGAATCCAAGGAGGATTCACACAGTGAGACCTTAGGAAGGGGAACCAGATCTGTAGAGGCCAAAACGGAGCAATGAGAATCATTCTGCACCCCAACCGAGAGGCTTTCTGAAGAACTTGGAGCATCAGAGGCAAGGGGGGTTAAGCATAAAGAAGACCGGGTGGCCAAGCATGCACCAGAGCGTCTCTTGGGGAACCTCCGGGAGGAGGTATCAGAGCGAAAAAACTGTCGCACTTGGTGTTTGAGGGAGAGGCAAAAAGATCGCAACAAGGAGTTCCCCACCGTGCGAATATGCGTTCCGCTACCGGAGTATTGAGAGACCACTCGTAAGGGGTGAGAATGGTGCGACTGAGTTTGTCCGCCAGGATGTTGGACCGACCCGGAATATGCGTTGCTATGAGAAAGCGGTTGGTGGAGATTGCCCATTCCCAAACTCTCATGGCTTCTCGACAAAGAGGGTAAGACCTGGTTCCTCCTTGCTTGTTGATATACCAGACAACCGACATGTTGTCCGATTGAATCGCAATTGTTCCCAAGGGAAGAAAGGCCTGAAGTGCTAGCAACGCTAAGAGCACTGCTCTCATCTCTAGAACGTTGATATGCAGTAAGGTCTCTGAATCGTTCCACGTGCCTTGGACGGTCCGGCCTGCAAAATGCCCCCCCCCACCAGAGGCGGGAGGCGTCCGTGGTCACCATGGCGAGAGGGGGAGAGGCACAAAATGGGTGGCCTCCGTGGAGATCTGGAGAGTGTAGCCACCACATGAGGGACCGCTTGCAAGCCTTGCTGATCGCAGTGGGATGATGCATAGGAAGAGCAAGATACGACCACTGGACTAGGAGTGTCCATTGGAGGATGCGCATATTGAACCTGGCGAGAGGAAGAAGCGCTATAGCAGACGCCATGGACCCTAGAGCCATCAGGACCAACTCCGCCGGAACTGAGCTTGAGTGGAGAATGGCCCGCACCTGGAGTTGCAAATTTTGAACTCTGTCCGCAGTGAGGAAGGCTTTTAATCTCCTTGTGTCTAACCTGGCACCTATAAAATCTATGAACTGCGTGGGTGCTAGGTTGGATTTTTTTGTGTTTATAGTGATGCCCAGATGGAGAAAGGAGTCTCGCGCCAATATTAGTAGATGCCTTGTTGGGGCGGTAAGGAGCCAGTCGTCCAGGTAGGGAAAGACCTGTACCCCCTGAAGCCTCAGGTGGGCCGCTACCACTGCTAATACTTTGGTGAACACCCTGGGGGCTGTGGTGAGACCAAAGGGAAGGACCCGGAACTGGTAGTGACTGGCTCCCAGCCGGAAGCGGAGAAACCTCCTGGAGCGCCTGTCCATTAATATGTGGTAGTACGCATCCTTGAGGTCTATGGAGCACATCCAGTGATTTTCTCCCAGAAGGGGGAGAATAAACTGCAGCGTGACCATTCAGAACTTCTCCTTGGGAACTGCCAGGTTCAAGAGTGAAAGGTCTAAAATTGGTCTGAGATCCCCCGTCTTTTTTGGCTCTAAAAAGAACCTGGAGTAGAACCCTGATCCGATCTGGTCTGGGGGGACGGGCTGGATTCTTTAGCAGATGGCCAATTTCTGCCAAAGCAGCCTCCCACTGACCAGGTTGAACGTCGGGGAGGGACTTCAATTTTGGCAAGTGAAGAAGGGGTATACGGTATCCTCTGGATATGATCTGGAGGACCCAGCGGTCTGATGTTATGGACTCCCATGCCGCTAGGTGCTCCAGCGTCCCCGACTGCCTCCAGAGTGGAGCAGCCGGGCAACCCCTCAGGGCTGCTGCGCGGGCCGTTCAGAGAAGGGTTCTCTGGACCCGAAGTTCCTAGGAGCCCCTCTGCCTCTAGGGCGGCGTCCTCCCTGTCCTCCTCTGCCACGGAAGGACTGGTTGTCCGGAGCAGGCTGGGATTGCTGCGACTTCCGGAACCACATCTTCTTCTGACCCTTTTGGTTCCTAGAATAGGGCCTCTGGGGTGCAGAGAAGCGGATTCAGACGGCAGACAGCGTCTTCCCGTCCTTCTCGCTCTGGGTCAAAGAGTCGCGAACAGATTTGCCAAAGAGGGCAGAACCATCGAAGGGGGCATTCGCAAATGACGCCTTGAAGGGCTCTGAGAAATCGCAATGACGGAGCCAGGCCTGACGTCTAGTAACTAGGCCTGCCCCTGCGGCTCTAGCGGCACCTTCCATAGCATGGGAGAGTAGCCGCATAGAGGTATTGGTGACGGACCTTAGAGTGGCCATGCGGGTGGAGTGCAGCACTTTGTCCTCCTCCGACATGGACTCTGGGGGGGGATGCAGCGTATTCTTTGATGAGATCGCGCTGCATCCTAATCACGTGTGCCAAATAGTTCAGCGCCCTTACAGAGAAGGTCGCTGAACTAAACATCCGCTTCCCCAAGCGGTCCATCATCCGAGACTCCTTGCTCGGAGGATGGACTGAGGGACTCTCCTGAGCAAGTTCCCTCTTGGTGGCCGCCGCCGTCAACATGGCATCTACCGGAGGCCCCTTACTCCAATGGGCACGGTCAGCCGGGGGACTGAGAATACGGTCGGGCCTTTTAGGGATTGGCTCCACGGTGTCCGGATCCTTCCACGCCCTGATGGTAATGAGGTCCACCAGGGGGTCGGCAGGAGGGGACACCCAAGAGGTAGACGGGCCCGCTTCAAATGCCTCCAAGAACACGGACTCGTCCGAGGAAGACTTGGGGGCCGACCACCCCCCCCTTATGCGGAGCATTTCCGTGATGTCCCCAAATGAGACATCCTCAGGGGGGTGACCGTGGGGAGCCTTTCCCCTTCCTCCAAATCCGTGTCTTCTGTGAGAGACTCGGGGGAGTCAATGTGCCTCCTTTTGCACGTATGTTTGCAGGGAACATTCTCCGGGGGGCTGTCAGAGGACTCCTCGCAAACAGTAACCTGTTCCAGGGGAACAGCTTGGGGCACAGGAGCGGGCTGTCCCAAGGGCCGGATGGTGGAAGCCTGACCCAGTGCATAGGGAGCGCGGGACATAGCCGAAGCAAGTGCCGGGGGTCCGGAGACCCTCAACAGGGCCCTCTCCACAACATCAAAAGCCGAAGGGGAGCCGACCTCGACCAAAGGATCCGACAATCGGCTCCCCGTCGGATCTGAGGAGTGGATCGGAGGCGGCGCCGAAGCGCTTGGATCCAAAGGGACAGTGCGCTCCGACACAGACGGCGCCGAAGGAGCACTGATCCCCCCGGATCCGAAGCTCGGATCCAGGCTCAGAGAGGTCGGATCCGAAGCACTCGAGGGCAGGGTCGGATCCGAAGTACCAAGTACTATTGGCGCCGACCCACCCCCGGCTCCGAAGCTGCTCTGCTCCAACTGCTCCGAACCCGGGTAGCAGGGCGGAGAAGGAGCAATTGGCTTGAAAAAAGGGGTCGAGCTCCCCCCCAGAGGGGGGGGGGGGGAGGCAAGAGCACTCCCATCTGCATCTGGGCCTGGATGAACCTTCTCATCATCCGGTCCAGATCAGCATCTGATAGGCTATAAGTTGATCTCGACGAGGCTACCGAGGTAGGCGTTGAGTGCCTCCTCGATAGCCTCGACAGAGATCGGGTCTCCTCCTCCTCAGGTCCCGGTGAAAAACACACTGGAGACCGGAGCCGAGGAGGGGGAGAGCCAGCAGCCAAGGAGGCCGGAGGAGAAGCCCGCTTGGCTGGCGGGGCCGAAACAGAGGTCTCGGCCCGCCGCTTATGGTGCTTCTCCCTCCGGTCCTTCTTTCTAGCTTCCCTCTCCTCCGAACAACTACAGGGAGGTTGAGTCCCAGGAGGAGGAGGGGAGCGAGAGGAGATAACCGTGAACGGTTACCCCCGAAGGAGCGGAGGCCAGAGCCGAGTCCGGTGGCAAAAGACCCGCCAAGACAAGCTTGGACCTCCGCTCCTTCAATGCCCTGGGGTTAAACCCTGCACAAATGGAACATCCAGAAGTGAGGTGTTCAACCCCAAGGCATCTAACACACCGAGTGTGGCCATCAGCCGGGGAAAGCTTATGGCCACACTCAGAGCACTTGGAGAACACAGCTTTGGGCTGTTCAGGCATCCCAAAAGCAAAAAAGGTTAAACTAGAGTTAAAGTAAAGTAACAAAAGCACTCAACAGACCCAAACACACACTACGCTACCAGCGAGGGGAGGGATAAGTAAAATTAAATTTTGAAACACTAAAAGTATGATTAAATAATAGGGAAACCTACACTTCCACACAACTTTCACACAAAACTTAAAAAATTAGCACTTTAAAACTAATAAAACTGCACTTAGCTGAAGAGCTTTAGAAACACAATCTGGTCACCAGCGCGGCAAACAAGATCTAGGGTCATGAGGGTAGAGCAGGGCATTATGGGTGAGGGGAGGAGCTGAGAGCTTGGATCCATAGCTGGTAAACCATGCCGGTTCGGATCCGATATCGGATCCATAACCCACAGGTTGCAGACAAATGAATCTCCAACTTCAGATCTACTGTACTCTACTCTCATCAGACCACTAAGAGTGTAGTGCATGCTTTTGCATGTACCTCATCAAACACCTGCAGCAGCTGAATTGACATCAGAGGGTTCTACCCAAGAAATACTGGGACTCCCAATCATGACCTATGTGGATAGGCTGAAAGCGCTGTCACTTTATTCTGCATCATATAGGCTGCTGACAGGTGACTGTGCCTGGCCTACATGGCAATCTCCCAACCTGCCCTAATGAAAATCCTGCCCATCCCCAAGTCAAATGGCTCGAGAGTCACTCACTCTAGGGATCTCAACTTAAGTTTGTGACGACAGCAGATCATGCCGGAGAGACAGATATGTCTCTCTGAGATTGTTGCTTCTTTGGAATAAACTCTATTCATGTAAAAAAGAGTTCTTCACTGTCTCTATTCAAACGCAACCTATGTAAATGGATGGGAGTCCGCAAATGCACCCCTGGGATGGCACCCATGTCCCTCCTGCACAGGGGTAGTCGGTGATGATCACAGACCTGCTCTGTTCATAAATTCATTTTGCTTGTAAGCCTTTGGGGCTGCTAGCCTATTAACCCCCTATGAACCCATGATATAGGTATATGTAAAATGGTGTTGGAGAAAATCCAGAATATAACATTTTCAAAAAATATCTAGATTTTTAATTCATTTTCTTTTTTTTTTTGGGGGGGGGGGGTCCCTTACTTCTATTATGTGTGGCTTGTTCCAGTCAATGGGTATGACCCTGACCTTGAGTAGCATCTTACCCTCACCAAGAATGATGCCACAATATGAAGACAAGATGATCAATTTCAACAATTGGCTTAAGTAATGGTGTCATTCAAAGGGGATCCCATGCCTGTCAGTCTGGGATGATATGCTAGACAAGCCACGATACTTGGCTAAGGACGGCTTGCACCTGTCACCCCTGGGCTTTCGAATATTGGCAAAGGCTCTTGCTACCCCCATAGTGCCTTTTTTAGGCAAGGCTCAAAAGACAAACCCACCTCCATAGGTATCACAAGGGATAAGAAACTAAGAGTAATGCTACTCAATGCCAGAAGTCTAAACCTCAAGATGCATGCACTCGAAACTCTTCTTAGCATGGAGAACATCGATATATGTGCAGTAACAGAAACCTGGCTCAGGGCTCCCGAGAGCACCCCAGCACTATCAGGTTATACCTCATACCATGCTTTTTGGCCCAAAAACTTGGACCGAGCTACAAAAGGAGGGGGAGTATCAATATTCATCAAAGATAACCACACCTCCAGGTTGGTGGCAAGCACGAAGCATCAGAGACTATCCATGTGCAACTAACAGTGGGTAAAACTGCCTTCCAGTTTATAGCCTGCTACAGACCACACTCCCAAACCCAGGAACCCCACTCGGTCTTCCTGAGAACACTGGAAAATATGAAGGTCTCTTCAAACACCATTATATTGGGCGACTTCAACAACCTAAACAGACTGTGAGCATTACTCTAGCTCCAAAACCCTAGCCCAAAGGTTCCTAGAATTCATAAACTCAAATGCTATGGAACAACTTGTTACCACTCCCACAAGAGGGGAAAATATACTGGACCTGATCATCACCAACATGGGGACTCTATGCTCCAGACCAGAAGTGTATCCCTCACTGGTAAGATCAGACCATAAACTAATCCAACTGGATATTCACATCCCGACCCCACCCCCTGCCCAGAAAACCACAGTGAAAAACTTCTCTAAAGCAAATTTCACACTCCTCAAAACCGAGGTGGAATCCTTCAAAGCCTCCAGGCCTGTGGAAAATACGGCCCAGACCGCCAAATCCTTTATAAATGCATTCTACGAACACCTTCAGGAATGCATGGATCATGCAATCCCAAATAAAACCAAGACCCAATCCTCCAAAGGCAGACGTCCTGTCTGGTGGACCCCAGCCATAAACAAACTATACAATAGAAGGAGGAAGCTACTACATGGAGCAAAATCCCAAAAAGGGAAGGCATCTCTGATCAGTATTAGCAAAAAACTACGGGCACTCAAAATCGTCTAAGGCCAGCTTTGAGGGAAAAATTGCACAGGACACTAAGGATAATCACAAGGCTTTCTTTAGTTATGTTAGGAACCTGGGTGGGAATTCCCAGATATGCTCAGATTTAGTCCAAAATGACAAAAAATACACCGAACCCACAGACATTGCCAACATCCTAGCTGACCGGTTCAGTGCTGCCCACCTGACATCTCAAATGCTCAGGTAAGAGCCGCCCTCTCCAAAGCAAAAAACACAGCATCAATGGGACCAGACGGTGTCCCGGGCTGCGTCCTACATGAACTCCAAGAAGAACTAAACCCAAACATAAAACTACTGTTCAATCTCAGCCTTACTACAGGATATGTACCCAAAGAGTGGCATACAGCAACAGTGGTCCCTCTCCATCAAGGTGGTGCCTCAACGGACTCTGGAAACTATTGCCCCATAAGCCTGACTAGCTTTGTCTGCAAAGCTATGGAAAGGATCATCATGGACCTCAAAAATAAAGAAATTGGGGACCTACAGACACTGGATCCTACCCAGTTCGGCTTTGTTAAGGGCAGATCCTGCCTCTTAAACCTGGTCGACTTCGTTGAAACCGTCACCAAGGCCATTGACGAAGGGAAGGTGGTCCACACAGCCTACCTGGACCTAGCAAAAGCCTTCGATACAATACCCCACTCGGGCATTATAGATAAGCTCACCAGCATAAATGTAAGCCCCTATGTCACTAGATGGGTTGCAAACTGGCTCAAGGACAGAACCCACATGGTTAGAATTACTGGAGCCATGTCAGACTCCAAACCAGTTACAAGTGGCGTCCCACAAGGCTCAGTCCTGGGACCTCTCTTATTCGGTATATATTTCTCGGAGGTACAGGCCAACACGGAAAGACTGTGGCTGACCAAGTTCACAGATGACTGCAAACTGGGCGCCATAATCGACTCTCCAGCTGACACAAGCATCCTCCAAAAGGGCCAAAGAAACAGACAACTGGTGCCAGAGCCATGGCCTCAAGCTAAACGCCAAAAAGTGTATAGTCATCCCCTTTGGCAAAAACAAAGTGCCCACAAATTACCACATAGGTGGTAATCCATTAAGTACAGAAAAAGTAATTAGGGACCTGGGGACCCAAGTTGATAGCAATCTTTCATTTGACAACTACGTGGCCAAAGTGGTTAGAAAAACATTTTATATAGCCCACCTAATCATGAAGGGATTCACATCTAGATCAGGGGAGGTCATCGTGCCTCTTTACTCATCCCTCATCAGGCCCATAATAGAGTACAATGCCCCTTTTGGGATGTACCTTACCAAACACCTGCAGCAACTGGAAAGACCCCAAAAGTACCTCACCAAGAGGATCAAAGGGCTCAAACAGATGCCATATGCTGCCTGGTTAAAGAAATTCCAGCTCTACTCAGTGGCATACCGCCTGCTCAGGGGCGATCTGTGCCTGACGTATAAAGCCATGTCCAACCCGGAATTAAGGGACATGCTGCACCTCAAAAAATCCAAATCCCATCGAGCTACACACTCGAGAGACTTGAACCTCAGCACTGAAATAGAAAACTAAGAAAAAGATGTTGGTAAGTCAGCTCCAAGGGCTAGGCACATGCAGGTACAAAAGTTCAGGTAACTGTAGGTTATAGTCCAATCCAATGTACTTAATATACCAGAAGTTATAAAAACACTGCTTTATTCACCAAGCCAAAATAAAAGTAAAACGCTGCACCAGCGTTTTTCGTTCTGATAAATATCAGAACTTCTTCAGACAACCAACAACACTAGTTCAAAGCATTTTAAAACAAAGCACTAGGTTAAGACAGATGTCGGTAATTACATTAATTGCTGTATCCCTTGTGTTTAAAGCGATACACTCAATTAACTTCTTTTATGTAATACTGAACCAGAAGTTTTTTAAAAGACTGACCAAAATTCTCACTTAAAAGATTTTACATTAAAAACATGAAAAGAAGTCACTGTTATAATATTATCATATCATATCTAAATTCTTCTACTTGCATCTATACTTTAAAACTACACACAAGTACTACTAAAAAGTCATATATAATAAAACCTTAAACTATGCTAATACTAGTAAGTATTGCTAAGTACTGCTTACTTACAAAGCTGTGTTTTGGTTCTAGTTACACCTTCAAGGGCATTCAATGACATACACAAACAACAAAAAAAAATGAACTATCTCAGTAAACTTTTTATCTTTAAAATACATGAAATTGAGCAACACTCATTTAACCCTGGGTCTCTGTTTGCAGCTAAACGAAGCTGCCACGCTAATTCTTTCTTTTCTAGTTCCAGTTTTAAAATTGGTCATTCACAAAGCTAAAATCCACTAAGTCTTTCACAATTTGGTCTATGACCATGAACGAAAATACATGGTCTGGGTACCTGGCACAGTGTCTTGCCAGAGCATTATCGTTTTACCCTTGCTGATTATTATAAATGTTCGTACATTCTGTCACATAAGCCTCTCCGTCTTTCCTACGTAAAATGATGGGCACTGCCCACACTGTGCCAGATATACAATAGCCTTAGAGTCACATGTATATGATCCCCTAACAGAGTATGTCGTTGTTCTAATAGTAAATTGATCCAAGGTCATTAAATATTTACAATATTTACAAGCACCACATTTTCTCGTCCCATTTCTATTTTGTTTTTTTGGTACCTTCATTTCAAGTACTCTTCATATTAATACCTCTTTTGAATATTATTATGGGGTTAAAGTTCAAAATATTGGCAACATTCCTGTCTAATGTTAAATAACTCCAATATTTTCTAACTACTTTACCTATTTCAGGTGCCTCTGGATAATATGTAAATATAAAAGCTGTCGCAAAATTCCTATCTATCTCGGTGCTATTAGAACTAGTTTGATCCATGTTTCCTATACCATCGGTCACTGTGTTGTTGTTATTAAGACCTGTGTCAGTGGCCAGGTCTAGTGTTATAGTCCCTAGGTCACTTCCCAAAATAGGTTTATATATCCTTTGTCCCTTTTATCCTTTACTTCCTGGAAAATTGTATTTAGGAAGGAAGCAGGATAACCTCTCCTTATAAACATAAGGTATAGCAGGTCACATTCTTCTTCAGTCATCTTTCAAGGTCACCATTCTTGCCACTCTCACCAGTTGTCCCTTCACAACAGCTTTCTTTTGGTGAAGGGGGTGCATACTGGTGAAGTGGAGAACACTGCTGGCACATGTAGCTTTTCTATGTATTTTGGCTCAAAAGTGACCCTATTTTACTCAACTCCACATCCAAGAAATTAATGATATTTTCTTGAAAATTCCAGGTGAACTTTAAAAAGGTAGTTGTAGAATTAAAGAAGCTAACAAGAAGATCCGCTTCTTTTTGGTCTCCTTTAAAGAGAATGAAAATATCATCCAAACATCTTTTGTAACTAATAATCTGGTGGGCCAAGTGGCTATTGAAAACATAGTTATTTTCCCAATACGGTCCCTTCCCCTTTAAACGGACAAATAA